>NW_027154598.1:25349-121081 GCF_002600585.1 Cystoisospora suis
GTTGGTCTGCCTGGAAACGAACGTACCTCCTCTTTCTTGGGCTCGAAGCCGAGAGCTCGCATCGCCACCTTCAGCTCTTTCGCATCGATACATCCTGAGCCGTCTGTGTCGAAGAGGTCGAACGCCTCCTTGATCTCTTGACGTTGTTCCTCGGTTAGCTCCGCAGGAGGTTTTTTCCCCACCCTCCCCCGAGACAACGATCCTGCTCCCTTCCGAGAGTGCTGTAGACCAGGGGACTCGACACACAACGTCCAGGCCTGTATAATACGTGAGAAGGGAAAGCCAACCCACTGCTGCACTAGAGGCCACACATCAGTCATTTCATCCGCACCTGAGTTCCGCGCCGACGAGATGGAGTTCGCGTGAACCGAGCAACGCTGACACTGCCAAAGACGTATCAGTGGAACTACTATCGACAACGCGCTACGATGCCACCGAAATAGTTTCCCGTCGGCACCGAAAGAAAGGCGTGTACGGAATCCCACCGAATCCCTTCCCCCGCTGCAATTGCGGTACAGGGCCCTTCTAACCGAACCTCAGAAGACACATTCGGTCCCTTTGGTGGCGGACTCTAACGATCTCTGCTTGAGATGAGACTACTGACGATCGGTGTCTCCGTTCAACATCTACCGACTGTCCCTGCACACTGGTGCTGCAATCTCAAAATGTATCAGAATGCCCTCGTGCACAGGTTACGCACGCGGGCATTCAATATTGCGGCATTTATGAGGAGCAGCAAGGCATACAGGTCTGGTCGAAGACTCCTCCACCCTCGTGAAACTCTTTTACTGCGTGGCACGCAACTCGGGGACTAGTGCGACTGCGCAAGAAGGACGAGACAGTATTCATTCCTCGCCGTATGCGACCGAGCTCGGGACATAGAACTTCCTTCTATGAGCTGAGCAACGCCTGCCGAGGACAGGTGAGATAAGTGTGGACGTCCACAGACCATCTGAGCATCTTTCAAAAAGTGTAGACAATGGCCACGAAGCGAGTCGTCTCTCAGCAGTAGGCAGCCGGACAAAGGGAATTGCTCCAACAGCAGGTAACGCCGGATTACCACCGACGCCCGACGGTGCCGGTCCCTACTCCCAGTCAGCCACGCACTCGAGTAGACGTCCACTTGCGGACAACAAAACAGCGATTTTCCTACAGTTCACTCTTACCATTGTCGCGAAGACATTAAGAGCTGGAAGCTGCACGGGACGGCCACCGAAGAAGGAACGGCGCAGCGGCCGCTGCAGGAATAACGGCTAGACAAATCCGAAAAGACAGAATAGAAAAACGACGCATCTGACTCATCCGTCAAAACGAGCAAAAGCCACCGTGGTTGGTGCTTGGAGATTGAGGTCCTTGGAATGCAATCTTGCGCATTCAGGGGGGTTTGCGCATGCCCGCAAGAACATGCATTCCCGTTCCGCGGTCAATGAACTCGAAAGGTTTGCAGCAGCGCAGTATCTTGTCCGCTGTCAGTCGCACAACCCCACCGACTGCCTCGTTCCCTTGGCCGCTCGGTGCCTGCTGATCAGGCGGTCACAGATTCCGTCCTGTCTACCGGTTGGCGGGCCTGAATGAAACAGACTAGTTCAGACAAAATTGTCACCTCTTCGACGCGCTTCAGATAAGCTTGTTCCTCCCTGACAGCGACCTTCAAAGGGGTGCAACGCCGGCATGGAAAGACAGAGCATCTCCGTCGCTGCAGGCGATCCCGGCCGCCGCCAGCTCTGGTTCTCGGGCCACACGGTATCACGCGTCGCCGCTACGCACCGGCTGTAAGCCCGGGTTACAGTCAGTGGTGGAACAGACTTACCAGGACATATTTCGGTGGGATGGGGGGACTCGTGCTTGACTGGTCATTCACTCTCCTGGTAGTATTGAGGGAAAACTTTAGAGGCTTTGTCACTTAGCTCCCTAGATGCGGTCGCACCGGCATCCTTGCCTTCGCGCTCCAGGACCGTCGAGTGGCCAACCGGAACAGCGCCTGTTGCCGCCGGCCGCTGCGCTCGACACGATGCCGTCCCATACGCTGCGCGCCTCAGCTAGTGAGGAAGCTCCTCGCAAAAGGTAATGCAAGAGCGACACACTCCGGTCCCAAGGCTCTTTGAGAGCACACTGCCGTTTTGCGTTACCCCAAGAAGTTTCCGGCGGAGAATATAGAATGAATGCGGCGGGAGCCGCTACGCCCCAGCGATACGGTCGGACAGCTCACAACCGTGTCCTCGACCAATCGAGCTCGGCCTGCCCTCGTGCAGTCACGGTTGATGTTCCGGTTCTGTTCAGCCGAGATTCCTTCGTACGTTTTCCGGGTAGATTCGAAGGTAGGATAGGCTATCTCGCCGCCTTAAAGAACGGGAATGACGGCACGCAGCGGCTGCGCGCGCGGGTTTCAGGCGTCGCAGCTCTCCTCTCTGATTCACGGTGTGTGGAACGAAGGAGGTCTGGAGCGCGCATGGCTTCATTACTTTCCCTAGATCTTTTTGAAGGCCACCTCACTTAATCAGCAGGAGCTCGCGAGAGCCGGTGAGAACAGCAGGGCCGGGTACGCATTCGAAGGCGGCCATAACCCCTTACACTTCACACGGCGGGGCCCGACATAACACCGACGCCATCCTCCCCGTACTTCCTCCGCTGCTTTTTGAGTCCAACGGAATACATAACTGTCCCCAGCAGACCAAAACTGGGATTTCTGACACCTGTAGAGGCATGTTGGCCGCGGGCATCCATCCTCCTGGTCTTCCGTGTCGACATTCGCGCACAATTCCGAAACTGTGGGCCAGTATTGAGATCCGACGGCAAATCGACGATGCATCTCGCTGTGCCCCGGAGTTGGTTTTCATCCAGCTCTACCCTCTACCCACGGATCTGGCGAGCGCGACAATTCTTAAGGCAGACGGGAACCGATGCCAAAAGCGTGCCCGAAGACGGCAGCCTTAGACATACACTGGAGAGCAAGGCCTACCAGGACATTCTTCATTATCCTCGTGATCTCTGGGTCGGCGAGCTCCAAGATTCAGGTAAACTCCTTCCCGGAGCTACCACGGACGGCGTGAAGAAGTCGGCACTGTTTTGCCGAAGAGGGGTTATGTGATGTTTGAGCTGTTCCTGTCTTCGTTGCGCGTGTTTCCTCGCCGGAGTCGTTTACGACTGTTGGTCGGCTCTACTCACACTTTGCATATATCGTAGCTGGGGACACCAGCGCTAAGTTCTGCGCTTCGCCGCTGCGTTGGGAACTCCTAAAGTCTTACTGCCCCCAGGTGTAGGGGGCGGGGTTCCAACGCTGCTCCGACAGTGGCAGTGATAGGTTCTCGGGTTTTGCGCAGTGGTCTGCAGACTACGATATACACGGAGTCGTACTACGACACGTACGCGCACTAGGGCGGACACACGCGCGTGATACGGTGCGCACATCTGCGTGGCAGCACGCGCACACGGTCAGTACAATACAATCACGCCCGTAGTACACGCTCCAATCTGTTTTCTACATGAGCGAAAGCGGACGGATAGTGAATGATATGTGCGTGTGACCGCTGATTTTTCTCTGGAGCGGTGTGCAATATGTGCATCTTACCCGTGGCCGCTTTACCGGGTGTTCGCAGAATTTCCGACATGCCTTTACTTCGACTGGGGCTTTCTTTCTCAGCGGGAAGTCCCGGGCTTCCAGGTGAAGCCGAGACCGCCGTGGGTTCACCCGTCAGATCCAGCAGAAGCAGATATTTCGCCGTCCTATG
The DNA here is from genome assembly GCF_002600585.1 of Cystoisospora suis. NCBI lineage: Eukaryota > Apicomplexa > Conoidasida > Eucoccidiorida > Sarcocystidae > Cystoisospora > Cystoisospora suis. The sequence goes on from NW_027154598.1 coordinate 29,078, forward strand.
TCAACGCGGCAAGTATAGAAGCCCTGAGGTCCGCGGCGTGGTTTTCGTTACCCGAAGCATTTGCTGGTAACGGATCGCGACATATTAGTAGTGTTACGCAGCCCGACGAACGTCGCCACGGGCTCGGTGACGTAGAAGACCAAAAGGAGGTCGGTCAGGTCGCGAGGCTCCCAGTGAAGCTCTATACACGTGAGTCGACGGCATCGAAAGGCTCACGCGATGATACGTGAGGCTCCCAGTGAAGCTCTATACACGTGAGTCGCTATGGCATCGAATGGCTCACGCGATGCCGCCCGCCTTTTGTACCACTTTGGCCGTGTCTAGTCAGCGCGTACTTTTCTCTTGATACATCTCTCTGGAAATGATCAGGAGAGGTCGCGGTCTAGGGATAGTTTCGGAGCCCAGTCTCGCTGGGTTACGATGTTAACACTCTTCTCATTGTACACTCATGCTGGAAAGTACTCAGCAGTGTTTCTTCCGAGTTCGCAACAACAGCGTGACTGTCTTCTGACGTGTGTGTTCCCCTACAGCGGTCCGCCATCGCAAGGATAAGCGACCGCTGAATCCAGTTCTTTTTTTGCAGTGTCCTTCCCGGGCCTGCGCTACAGATTACGATTCAGCCAACGAAGGGTCCTGCTCTTGCGCATTCCCCCGATACCACGTGACTGGCCGAGGAGTGCTTGGACGTTGGGGACCCAACCATGCTGCGGATGCTCTTATCACTGCTCGGAATCCTGAGACCGGCAGACTGCAGGTCCGCGCTGACTTGGACTGGGATTGTGAGCGGGATGCACGGTAACTGCTTGGCTGAGTGAGTATCAGTAATTGTGAAGCGACGAGGACTATTCTCGCGTGATCGGCCGAAGCCGTATCGGAATGTTGTACTAACCGTGTCCTGCTGTTACATCGGTATCTATGCCTTCTCTGAGTTCGGCCCGGCTTGTTCGGTTCGCTCCAGTCTCATTTTCAGCAGTTGTTGCACTGATCTTGGTGCACAGATGGGTACTCTGCGAGGTCAGCATCTGTTCTGCATCCACGTTCGTGTGAGCGAGTGGTGGTTGGCACATCAGAGCCTTCAACACACTATTGTCTGAATTACAGCGATGAGTTGTTCTGTCCTCCGATGTGTTGAATGGGTTCTTTTGAGACGCTGCCGTGGAAATATGGAGCCCGGCGTCGAGACGAGACGTCGTGGTGGGTGCATCTGGATGTGCATTTCTTCTGTGGCGGAAGGGTTTCGACTGTCCTTTCCACGATGTGTGTAACGCTCGTGCAGGTCGTGTTGATTCGTCGTACAGACGGCAGTGGAAGATATGCATTGCCAGGAGGTTTCGTCGATCCAACCGATGGGCCGTTCATTGTCACTTCCATTTTACGGGAGTTCCTTGAAGAGGCGGTCGCTATGGAGGAGGGAGCACACAACAGGCAGAGATATGAGGAGACTCTAGGGGTGCTCCGCATGGTTTTTGGGTCTTTCAGAAGGGATAAGGATTCCGGTCAAATCACTTGGGACAGTGAAGAGAGCATCAAATGGGGAAAGCTGATTTACGCTGGTTACGTCGACGACGAGAGAAACACAGACAACGCCTGGATGGAGACAATGGTGCTCCACTGGCACATCGAGCCCCAGTACTACTCAAAGTTACACCTGGAGGCCGGAGACGACGCTTCTCAAGGGACTGGTGAGAGCTCACTGACTTTGTAGCCACGCGTTGCGCCTGCGTGGCAACCGCACGTGATTGTATCATGACAGCCGTGACCCGGTTAGTACCTGGCAATACCATCCACATTTGCGGAGACCGTCTCAGAGTTTATGGAGCCAAGGAAATGGTACTTGAGAATTGCAAGGACGAAAGTGGCTGCCGACGTCGGGGTGCAGGATTGTTGGTTTCCTTAGTGGATCGTAAGCGGATGCAGCAAGAGCTACTGCCCACTACGTTCACTGGGGAGAGGTATCTGCTTGAGGTTTCAACGGACCAGGGATGCGACAAGTGTATGATATGCCCGTTTGTGAAACGGGCCGACAGAGCCGTAGACATTCGAGAGCAGTGGAGCGCCGGAGTCGAGTTTTTGTTGCTTGTTCGGTGTTACAGCTCTCCTGAATCAGGGGTTTACAGCTTGACCACGTGCAACAGAGGGGTATGAGAGGTTTCATCTCTGCTCTGGTAGACGCTTCTTTGAGAAAATACTGACCGGGGGTGTCCCCCCTGAGTCTCCTGACAGGAGTCGCAGGTTTTGAGGGAGAATGTCGTTGTCTTCCAACAGAAGGGATTGGGCGGAAAGTGGTGCTGTTTTGACGCCGCCCCGGACAAGGTATGGTAATCCCACTCGGCGTGTGCCTGTGGTGCCTGTGTGCTGTTCAGCGGCGTTCTACGATATTAGAGGGGATCCCCGGCTTGTAGCCGCTGGTGTAGACCCGCTGAAGAACCTTTACGCGTCGCACTCCGCTTTTCTGTTGTCGGCCGTTGAGAGACTTACTGAGGGGGGTCGAAGCGTACACGGCGTAGCTGAGCAGCCGTGAATGTCGGCGATGGCGCGAGTGCTTGATAAGACAAGAGGGGTCTGATGCGTGCTAGGCGAGCCCGCAGGGTGAATGAACCAGCGGGAAAGCGGAGCTGAGCCTACATGTATCGCGCGTTGCCTCTTAAACAAGGGAAGGACTGTCTGTCGTAGCTGTTGCAGTAACTCCGAGAAAGTACCACCGCTGCGCGCTTGACCCTGCCGCAACGTGCCTTCGCTTTGGTGTTGCGATAATACTAGAGGCTTTCCAGTCTGGCTGAAGTGCTGGAGTTGTCGCAGCGGAGGCTCCACCGCTCCTATCGCCGTCAGAAGTGTCTGGTTACGGAGCCTCCTCCTTTGGGAAAGCTGCCGTAGTCCGGGATCCAGTCAACACCCATCACTCATGGTGTTTCAGTAGTTTGCTTACTCATCTTGTTCTTTCTGAACCGCACATTGAATGTGGCGTAAGCCTTTCGGGTGGCCGCGTGGAGCTGTGGTGCAAAGAAAGACATGTTGGCCCGTTGGTTGTTGTTAATTCAGAAGTGTGTGTAAAGCTACGCTCATGGCCTCGGCAGGGGACGTTCAGGAACGCCACACCATTTCCGATAGTCGAGGCAACGGCGATGCGGTCCGGACCGCAGCACATACCCGCGTAACCCTTCCGGACGCTTCACATTTTTGAAAAAAAAATACACTGGGTAGATCAGCACACACTTGTTTGCGGACACGGCATGTCCTGCTAAAGGTATCTCCCTGTTCCCCCCGGAGTGTCATTCCAGTCCAGCTGTGCACCGGGACATACTACTGCAAATGTTGTGGTGTGCCTGAACGCTCGGATGTTCCTGGACATCCTCAGAGCAGCTCAGTGAAGTCAGCCTACCGGGAAAGAAGGTCCTCGGCCGGAATGCGGGAGCGTGGGTGACCCAGCGCCTGCGCGTGCGTCCAGTTGTCTTCTAGGATTTCAACCGGCGTTGCCACCCCCAGCCGCAACAAATCCCATCTCGTGAAACAGCCAGGACAACACCTTCAAGATGCAAGACCAGGAGACTCTTTCCCTGCCATATCCCATCTGGCCTTGGCCGCCAATGTGCTTCCGGTTTGCCTTTCGTTCATGCGACAGAGGAGTTGCAGAAAACCGAGCGTTAGTCCGGAGTGACCTGTCACCTCAGTCCGCTGAAAAGGCATCTGTTCGTGGTGCACCAAGTCACTGTGCTCGATGCTACCGCCTTGTAGACAATCTTTACGCCACGAATCATTGTCTTGCCTGCACTCCTCCTATGGTCCGAGAAAGGTTCACTCCGATGATCAGAGCGCACATGTTTCTAGACAACCTATCATCTGCTGAAAGTGTCTCCCGTCTGCGGGCACTTGGCAGCCACCGCAAACCGCAGTCTCGCTGGCCCGCAGAACACAGTCTCTGAGGGTGGAATCGGGAGTGAATACGCTGCGACGCGCCTAGTCGTTTCAACCCAGATCATCGAAGCTAGTCTGTTGAGAGAATAAAAGGAACCTTCGCCTGAGTGTAGAGCAGAGGCGACTCGGCACGAGAATTTACCCCAGCTACCACGCTCGCCCCGCAGAACAGGCGGAACGGTTCCGGGCTCCCAGGGTTGAAAGGGTAATTTTCTGAGCAGATGACACGTCCCGTTGCAGCAACGCCGCTTGTTTGCCTTTCGCCAGGAACGCTGACCACGGACTTGTTGGAAACCAGATGATCTTTTTTCTTATATAGAGTAGCGTGTCACGGCGGTCCGCGGAAAAGGCATCTGTCCGTCCCTCTCGCGCGGAGGCATATATAGGGTCCTTCGGAAGAAGATCTCTTATGTTGCGTTTTACCCGGATTTCTCGTCGATCGCTGTGGGACTTTTTTCCTTCCCCCCCGAGCCCAGAAGTTTCTGCCTCCGTGGTTGGAGAGTTGGGAGTACTAGATCTGTCAGAGACTGAATTTCTATTGCCCGGACTGCCTCTCGACGCAGGGGGCGCTCGTTCACCGCATACGCTGTTGATGGAGTGAGTAGAGCTGACACCGTATTGCTGAGCACTCCCGAGCAACCAAGCGGAACAGATCTGAATGCGGAAGAGAAACATAGGTGCCTCCGACGGAGACACGGACCAATAGAGCCAGAGCTGGATACGGTGTAGGTCACGTCTGTCGCTTACACGAACACTAGACTGCTAACGACCGCATCGAGGGGCAGGAGATGCAAAGGCCACAGGCAAAACAGCCATCCTCCGTGAAACATTGTGAGAGGAGCGATTCATCCACTAAGCATCCGTTGGCCTCGAGGACAGAACGGCGAACATCATGCCGGCAGACCCGGGTAACAGAGACGCACCTTCACCGGGCTACACAGTCTTGTCCGGGCTTCTCACGATGCGAGCTAGCTGGCCGAGGCCTCGTGCGATATGCAGTTGGAGAGTTCTGAGGGTTTCAGTCTCTACAGCGAAGAGTGTAGATCGTTGACGCGGTGGTTGCCGTTGTTGTCTTTTTGTCCGGAGGGGAGGGAGGATGAGACGGTCGTCTTTTTGTTGGAAGGAGAGTCCGATACCTGACCTCCAGTTTTTTTCTGCAAGACTCCGCTGCCGGAGCACTTTTCCGTAGGTTTGGCGTTTTTTTCATGGCGACTAGCATTCGTCTCGCGTTAGCGTAGCAGTGGCACGAGACTACTTGTAACCGGCTTTTTTTGAACTGGGCTCGAGGTTAGCTCATTCAGGTGGTGTAACCGTTCTCCGAAGCTGGGTATACTAGTCTGCCGGGGATGGTAGAGGTTTTGGCACGTCTGGGTGCTCACGGGTGTGAGCCATGCACGCTTGCCATCTCTTCAGCAGGGCTTGCCCTCTGCGCTGCGGAGGGCAGGTTTTCGGTGCCGTTCTACTGCTGGCCGTCGTCTTCGGTTGGCAGCTAGTGAATGGTAAGCTGCTAGCAATGCTGGAAATGGATCAACTCACAGTCATCTTTACACTTGCATACATGGTTAGAGGAGGCTAGTCATTGTCGTAAGGGAGTCTAGGGTCCCGTGCAACTTCCAGGGACTGAGCCATGATGATACAGGTCGCCTGCTGGGTGCAACGGACAAGAGGGGCTTTCTGAGTCCGGATTCTGTGGCGTTGTCTGTAATGGAACTGCAGGCTCGACGCCTCGTCTGGAGGTGGGTGATGCGGAGTTAGCGACAGGAAAGTGGACGGCTATCAAGTTCAGCAGGAGCATGACAGAACCGGTCGTGTTCACTTCCCCCCCGAACGTCGAGACGAATAACTTCGGGATGGTAATGATTGGAGACGTCAAGACCACAGGGTTCTCAGCGCGAATGTACTTTCCTTCATGCGCCTCGCCAGGTGGCACTGGGAGCGGAACCAAATTCCCCGTTCACTGGCTTGCAGTCGAGTCAACGTCCGAAGGTTATTTCGATGGCTCTACTAAGCAGCGGGTTGACTGGACTGCGCACGTTGCCACGATATCGTGGTCTGGCACACTCGCGGCCCGCACTGTGCGAAGCAACGCGGCTGCAGTCTGGGAAAACAGAGCAGTAAGGCTTGCTCCGGATGGCTAGACCTAGCACTCACGCAATGCGGCTTGGGTACACGCCGCCGGCCGGGGTTCGAAGACTCTTCGTACGTTTCCACAAGCTTCGCCTCGACTTACATAGGTAGCCGCGTGCTTTTGGACTGTTGTGGGCGTTTGATTTCAGACTCGAAACGTCCACACATTAAAGTTCAGAATCAGAAGGAAAGGATTCAGGGACTATGCAGCTTCAGCGAAGAATCAAATCATTTCGTTGTGGCTGTTTGATTTCAGACTCCAAACATCCTCATTGCAGTTCAGAATCAGAAGGAAATGATTCAGGGGTTATACAGCTCCAGCGAATATATAAATCCTCTCGTCGTGAACAAGAACGAGGGCGAAGAGGTGCAATTTTCTTTCTCAAGGAAAATTTCGTATCGCCGGGATTTTAAGCTGAATATCGGGATATTACGCTACGACGCAGTTCCCGGTGCCATCATCAGCGGGGTACATTTGCAGGTAGGCTCCCCCCGTGTTGGACGTGAAGGAGTTTGATCGGTGTGTGGTGGAATCTGCCGGTTCTGCTTTCACTCTGGGCTTCGGTGGCAGCTTGGACAAGGGGCAAAACACACTTTCCTCCGTCCAAGTGTCGACAAGTGGCTTAGAGGTGTTAGTGAGCACCTTCTTGGTCTGCCTTTGTAGACGTGCCATTATCGAAAGCGAGTTCAGCAATGGATTTCATATAGCTCATCTCTACGGCCAGCACTCTAGGTGAGTACACAGGACGCGCGTGCAGGAAAGATATGAAGTCCCGTTCAGGCGCCTTCCTCTTTGTAGTGTTAAACGTGGTTTTGATCCTGCCCACAGGTCCGAAGCTATGAACTGAAAGCCAACGAATCAACGGCAATTGCTAGTTTCGACTCCACCAGGGCAATTCCCCTTCTCTTCGCAGTACAGATGGCGACCGCTGCAGAGGCGCCGCATTCCCTCTCTTCTCGGCGGCCCCTGTCGTCCAGTCGGAACGACGGTGGCAGCTTGATAGCACTTGAAGACTGCCGAGAATCGGCCACCAAACAGCCTCACGTCTTTTCTGTCACTTCAGCATCGGCAGGTAGGCTACAGCGGGCGTTCGAGCCCAAGCGGTTAGAAACACATCTGACTGGTCGTCAGGCCTTATTTTGGATGCGCACGCTCGCGATACGATCTAGCGTCATTCAGTAGAGAAGGCCAGTTGTCACGAACCGAGAGGGCTTCACTGGCGCTGCTACGGATGGGTTCCGTGTAACGCAGTAACCGTGGAGTACTCCTTGAATACGGCTGTGATCATGTCATAGGCATTCGACAGTTGCGGACTGGTTGACGGCGACCGCGCCGTAGGCGTTCGACAGTTGTTGACCGGTGGGCGTGTCCTTTTGTGGTGCCACAGCTACATTGAACAGTTGTCTAGACATTCATTCCGAATGGAGTATGTCTATGTCAAGACAACAACACGTTGGAGAAAAGCGTTCTCCGGAGCGTACGGATCGGGCGGTGCAGTAGAGTCGGCTACTCGATCTCAGCAAGTGGTATTTGCATTGCCCGCGTCGAGGGCAAGACACATACGCATGTACTCGCAACGGCTTCCACTTTCGTTGTTCTCTGCGTACACCGGTTACTCGGGCGACTCCACAGATGGCTTTGCTGTCAATGCAGGCAGCACCTGCTAGTTGATCTCATGTAACTGGGCGTGAGACTGCCTGCGGGGGTGGTGAGTTGGTGCGGGTGAGGGGGGGACTCGCCTGTGTCCACAGCTTTTCGCCCAGTCGTCGTGCTGCCATACCGGCTGTCCTGTCCGCAGCTTTAAGAGTCAACGGCGGCCCGAACTGCAGAAAGCCAGCCGCTACTGTACCCGCCATGGCAGCCGAAGGGTGCAAACTGCTCTGCGAAACGCTGTGGAACAAGAGGAGTTCCGATTACTGGGCTTGTGAAGATGTCGCTGAGTGTTTCCTCAAAGACATGCGTTCGGGAGACGTGGTTCACACTCTGGCGGAAATCGATGTCACTATGCGCGATACTCTGACATCCGGTTGCGCATTCGGTAAGCGCGCTTCCGGGCTCCGGCCCTCCTTACATCGAAGGCAGTTACCATCTGTTTTGCGTGGTAGTGATTTACACGTTGTATAAACGTTGACATTGCCCGTGGCTTGCCGGGGCACAGTGGTACTCGATCTCTACAGTTAAGCTGAAGCCCCTATATGTATAGGTAGAAAGAAGTTACCATATCCCCCGTTCAGAGCAGGCATCAAGAACATAAAGATCATAGCTAGACCATCTATGGTTTCAATAACGTTGTGTGTTGGAATCGTTCCTGTGCAAATATTTCGGGAACCGCTAAGAAAGAGTTCGATACGGTTCATATCAGACATTATAGTACCCAGGACACTGGATTTTACCGCATTGTTTGTACCTGTTCCGCCGCGAGCCTTTTGAAGGTCCGTATCGGTAGGGGAGTAACTGGTTCACGATTTGTGCCGACGTGGTTTCGAGCAGTGCATCGATGTCGAGTAGCCGGTGGAAAAGAAACAGCGGTCCGTTCGTGGAGTTGGGGAGGGCAGCAACAGCGCTTGGTCACGTTTCTCGTTCGCTCTTCTACGCTGTGAGTTTCCCAACGCGCGTGCCGTGGCCGGTGCTGAGTAAGGTATTCTGTGGCTGTTGCTCTAGCGTAATGTATGTATTTGTAGTTTCGCTTCAGCAAGGCCCGGAATTGTCGAGCAAGGTAACGGCCTTAGTCGCAGAGACCAGGTAGTAATACTGTCGCGAACCGCAGCAATCAACCTTTATCGGTGGTGATTAGAACAGATAGGTGTTTGCACATCATTTCGAAGCGTAATCTTTGCAAGTCCCTGCTGAGCAGAAGCGTAGATAAACAGGACTCAACTGGAGGGTAGTTTTCACAACTACCCTCTAGTTGACTCTAGTTTGGTTGGCAGGACACCTTTTTACACAGTGAGTAGTAAAGTATCAGAGAGCGGAAGCCATTCCTCCACGCATGGAATGAGGGAGCGCGTACATTGCAAGAAGTAGAGTGGAGCAGTTTTCCGTCGAGGGAAAATCAGCCTTCAGGATGCTCTCGAAGTAGAGTAGATCAGTTTCACGTCGAAGGAGAACTAACCTGCTTGTGCATGTTTCTGCTACACCCAAGGTTGACTGACACTACAGCCGCGTACCGCCTCTCCGTTTTGACGTCGGCTGTGATCAACAGTTGTAGTGGTTCGTGATTCGCTTTGTGCTGCTTGCAGAAACGAGGGTGCCGGACGTCGAGAGCCAGTATGGTAGGGCTTGATTGCGAAAGTTCCCGAATGTTAGGCACACCGGACGGGGGCTGTGCTTCATTGACGCAGTACTGTAGGTTTTCGCGTCTGTGTGCACACGGGCGGTACCAGGTGCATTCAGACACGTTATGGCTAGCTGGGCAGATCATACGCAGGCGTCTCCAGATCGGGTTACCTACTAGTGCTAGTGAGCGGCAACAGTGGGAGTCCGAGAAGCAAGCGGTCTCACACGTTGCTTCCACCGAGTGCTGTGGAGGCCGAAGTTTGTTGCTAGCGTTGCCTTCACCGGGAACGTGGTAACTGTAACTGACGGTGCCAGAACTGATGTATACCTAGTACAGCAGTAAAAGGACGGCTGGACCTCCGGATTCGAGAGACGTCGGCCTTTCCCGTGGCAGTCGCACCTGCCAGTGGTGTGGTTCTCGCTGGCCGGTGTTGCAGTGGAGGAGGTGAGCTCTCGCATGTTGTGCGCTTCGTTCTGCCAGATGAGTTTGGCACTCTGAGGGAAGCTGACGCGGAATCTGGTTCGGTGTGGAGCTCTGATGACCACTGCGAGTTAGGGAGGAGCAGAGTCGAGATTGTGTCGGCGCTGTACATGAAACGCGGCGCTCAGTTTCCAGCAGCTCTGTGCGAAGCTATAGATGTAACATCCAAAGTAAAGTCCAAGTGTATCGCGAAGGGGACCCCGGGGTGTATCCTAGGCCACTCGGACCTGCTTGACATGGCGAAGGAGAAATCCTTAGCTTGCTTTAGCTCGGGCGAAGCGGAACTACACATCTTCTTCAATTGTCTTCACGGTAAGCCTTAGCCGCCGGTGTGGCAGCGTAGTATTGGTGTAAGGTAGCGTCTCTCGAAGACAGAAGGCGAGCCTTCGTACCCTCCCTGAGTATTTCGTGTCCACCTTGGAGATGTTTAGACTCCCGCGATGACACAGAGGACACCGTTGAGTCGCGCCAGGTAAAACGGGCTGTGGAAGGAAAGGCACGAGTTCCTGGAGTTCGAGGGAGCTTCCTGGTCACTGTTGACTGCGGGCAAGTGAACGGCAGTGGTACCCGGACGGAACCATCGCGTGGTCTTTCTCGCGGCTTGCCATATTATTAGGTAGCTTTGTAGGAGTGCCCTTGGTATTTCGCTCTAGCTGGAACCCAGTACCGACCTCACGTCGTATCGTTTTACGGAGCTCAGGGACGAGCCACATACATGGTCGGCGCAGGAGTGAGACCACTGCGCGGTTCAAAGGCAGTGAGCTTGGACGCTAGTTGTTTCGAGGAAGAGGACAGGAAGACGTCAGAGAAGAGGCAACGGGAGCCACTGGTCAAAATTTCTCTGTTGCTGCTCTTCCTAGGCGTTCGCAACGGTGTCTCTACACTCTACATCGTACGGCAGCTCTGCTTCAACCGGAGTAACAGCCGGTGACTGGGCTCTGAGTGTGTACATCTAGAGTGAGTGTTCTGTTTTTCAAAGGCGCCCATGGCTCGCTTTTTCCACCGCATGTGGCGTTTTTTTCAGACTACTACACCTTCGACTGCTTAGCGTATAAGCCATCTGGTTACGACGGATCCACAGGCAGCTGCACGTGTCCGAATGACATGTCGCCGTGCACACGCCAAGAGGTTCTCGTGGAGAGCAGGTGGCTAGAGAGCCTTAACGAACCGTATGTTTACAGCCTGAACCAGCACATCCTCTACGTCACGCCGCTCCATGGTTTTCAGACCTTCGATGCGCGCACGGATAGTCGTGGAGCTAGTTTTTGCAGCCAAGAGTCACTCTTTTCCTTCTGCAAAGGTATGCTCTAGAGTTGCTAGCTGCGGAACAGTCAGGCTGTTGGCATGGCGTCTTAGTAGTCAACCTGACAAAGCTGTGATGAGGCCGGACAGGAGTTCGGGAGTATGCTGTTGCCGTAGGCGCGAACGCAAGAGTAATTTTTTTTTGCTGTGTAGCTGCAGCTACGGCGATTCATTTTCAGGGATTCCTTTTCTCGGGTGGCTATTTTTTCCACACTGGGCTTCTGCAGCCGATTCGTCTTTTGTAGCCCCTATAACTGCAGGCCTCACTTCGCTCTTGTTCTCTATTATACGAAGGTGAACATTTGATGTCTCATGTCTCCGGGTTTTAAGCCTTCGCAGTACTCTCCCATTCAGCACTCCTTCTGTTTCGCAATGTTTTTCCTGCACAGGGGAAAATTTTCTCGGTATGGTAGCAGAGTGTTTTACCCCGTGGCGTGTTGTCGTCTTAGTTGAGAATTCCATGCACACGTGTCTCTTTCGAAGAATGGCTTTTCTCGACTCGAGGCCCCAGAACAGCTGCCTTCTCAAAAGATTCCTGGGAAACAGCGCAGCTGTGTACGACAGTTTCGTGCAAGAGAGTATACGCCTTTTGTTGGTGTATCTCGACGTCAGCTCTGGGATTCTTCTGAGGGCGGTGTTCAGACACGCGTGGAAGTACAGGCCTGGTTACGGCGTCTCGCTCACTCGACACGGCGAGCCGAGCATCTTCTGCGATAGTAAATCTGCTTGTCTGGGAGCGAGACGTCGCCTCAGTACACTTGCTCGAGTTTCACGGGGCTGAGGTTGCTGTTTCCTTAGTAGCGGCTACAGCGCGTTGAGTCGCTCATGACTGTCTGACGCTCTCCTGTGTTTGCGGATCACCTGTCGGCAGAGACAAATCTACAATCAGTGGCCCGTAAGTTTCCAGTCTGACCAGTTAAGGCTGTACAAGACAGACGGATCTGTGGAAGAGTGTGCACGTGCAACAGCTGCTATGTCTCGAAATCCCGTTTCACCTGAAGGGATGGGAATTAGTCAACTGGTATGTGTGAAAGTGTGACGCATAGCCGTCTAGTGTCTGTGCATCAATCCAGCTCGCTTACGGGTCCCTCCCCGCAGAGAGAGCGCCTGGGTAGTGTCGTAGGCCTTTTGCATGTCTGCAGTCTTTGCTTAACGTAGACTGATTTGTCTGCAGAGATCTTGCAGTGCTGCGCGGTTCTTGCGGCGCGGACGACGCGCTTCTCCTATCTGCTCACTTCGTATGTATACTTAGAGTTTGGTCTGTCTACTCGGGGGCGTTTGAAGTCTTTGCGTAGGGTGCCGCGAGCAGCCTCGCTCACGGGTCTGGTTTGTTTGCTAGGGGATGGCGACCGTGTGCATGTTCCTCGTCCTCCAGGGAGTATGGGGCCGAACTGCTACTCGGTCACGGGTGGGCCAGGTGATCTCTGCCGGCTACCTTGCCTCGAGGCCTGGAACACGTTCCTGAACGAGCATGGGTCGACATCGACAGATTATGAAGGCGACTTCATCAGTTTCTGGGCCTCGTACTCTTTCGGGAGCATCCCGCATCAGAGCTCCACGGAATTCGTTGATCGTCTACGCTCGTGCACTTTCAGTACGTCAGCAAGGTTTATATTCTCATATCAGCCGGGCAGCCACTTTCGTACAACTACCTGCCAACCTCGTAGAAACGTACTCTACCAACAATTTGAAATCACGATGAATTGCCTAGTCTTGATATTGTTAGTGCCAGCCCTGTGGAGGCTCGCCTCCTTGGGCAAGTCGCAAGTGTGTGTGTTGGCTTTGTGGCTGGGGGACCCGCCTTGGCAAACCTAGTTTCCGTCAGGCAACAAGTTTGTGCGTGTGACCGTGTCGATTCAGCCAGCTCTTGCGTACAGGGTCCTGAGGAGCCAGACACGTTTCAGCGATACAAGTTTGGTACCGGTGTCTGTAGTTTATGGGCCCACTACACACTGTCTATGACAGTGTACTTCTAGTGTGTGAGGGGGCAGTATGTGTAGGAGAGTTCTCGGGCATGACCTCGGGCGGGACTGGAGGAAGGACGTGTCCAGACTGATCTATTTTATCACCAGATATGCGTCCGAGAAACCTTTGGCCCTGCAGTTTCTGCTGCATGTACGACGCCTTTCTGCGTCGTACCATTTTTCGGTTTCAAGGTGTTTGTGTGGCCCAGACCGCGGGGCACAGACTGCCTTTCTGGAGTGAAGGTAGACGGGTGCTGCTGGCTGTCGCGTGAGGCTAACTTGTGGTGCCCTGCAGTCACTCGTTTCCCGAGGACACTGTTGGGTGGTAACAAGAGTTTCTTCATAACGAGTCAGAAAGTATCATGTGGACGCATGGAGGGGTCAAGCGAGTCCGAAAGTGTATTGTACTTTTTTCTGCTGTTTATCGCTGACGGCTCAGGTTCCAGGCCCGGCACTGCACCGCGGGAGCAATACGGTACGTTTCGGGTGTGGTGAACAGGCTCCATGCACTACGGATGACAGCGGCAATGAAGAAATTCCCACGGCCTGACATGCGCTCCGGCTTTGCGTCAGCCACCCGAGTGTCCGGCTTCGCTCGCTGTTTTTTCAAGATCGCGTGCCGTGGTATGGGGGGGATGTACACTCGCAAGGGTTTTGTAAAAAGAGTACTTGTTTCCACAACAAAGGGAAGAACAAGTACGGGCTCAGCGCGTTAGGATACCCAAAGCACATAGACTATGCGTGTTTCCTGAAGGTACGCGCTTGAAGGCCTGCGCAGGTGCACGGCAACACATGTACCAACGGCACTGTGGATAACGCACTGTTTGTCGATGCAGTCCACGTAGTCATGGGAGGTGGAGCCGTACTACACACAAATGCGAGACTTGCCCGCGTTTCAGAACACTCTAGGGTTCGTTGGCGAGCGGCTTTTCCTACTCGATAGATTACAGAGGTAGCGCTGATCAGTTTCTTAGTTCGTGGGGACGGTTTCCTGCAGTCCAGCCTCCGGCATGTGACACAAGGAACCTCGCAAGCTTCGTCTGTGCCGACATCTATATGTAGAGAGATAGTTAAGAATATAGAGTAGGTTGCCAGTTGCGACCGGGGGAACTGCGCGCGCCACGGAAGTGTGTGTTCGCCATATGAATCTGGTGTTCCTGTCTCTCTTCGGGGGCGGCGTCTTGTCCCGGGGAGTTCTAGTTGAGTGTGCTTCAGTGCTGGGCTCCACGGTAGGCGCGCAAGCTTCTGTGTGCGGTCTTCCAGAAAAGGAAATCCATCAGGAGTTTGGATCGCTGCAGTCGCTTACAGTTTCTCCGGGTTGTAATCCCAATGAGGTCCCTGAGCTGGTTCAAGCGCTAGCTGGAGATCGAAAGGCTACCGTCCTCGGATATCGTACGGCGGGATGTCGATATGAGGATGTCACTGCGAGCGTCGCCAGTTTGTGTGGCGCCGCGTTCGCGTCGGGCAGTGTTAGGTGCTCTGTGCCAGTGTCATCTCTCCCAACCAAGGCGGAGCTGTGTCCGAGGTTCACTTCAGTCGGACTCACTGTTAGGACGCGCTGCATCCCAGGTAGGAACTCCAGTGTTTGTTTGGCTCCCTGAGGCTTACTGGAGGCACAACACTCGTCAGAGGAATGGAGAACAACGACACATCTTCTGAAGACGCGGCAGTTCGTTTTGGTGAAAAGGGTTCTCGTTGGTAGTATCAGCGGCCACCGTGTGGGATATGGGCTGGTACTGTCGAGTGTTGCGTGTGTCCAGGCACCAAGGTTCCTGAAGACTACACCTGCAGTTTGTATCCCACGACGGGGAAGCCGAGCGCGAGCGGCACCTCTTGCCAGTGCCCTAACAGCGCCGATCCCTGCACGTACTCCGAGGCTAGAGTTACTGCATCCGAGTGGCAGGATGAGACACGCGCGGGAGACGTGGTTACGCTGGCCGAAAATGTGGTATTCATGTCGACTGGCGGAACGGCGAAGAAGTTCACCGTTACGGATGCGCATACTTCCTTTTGCTCTCGGAATCCCAGCCACTTTGTGCTATGTAAAGGCAAGTCGGCTGTCGCGAAGAACGACTGTTTGTTTTCGCGGCGTACCGGTGAAAGAGGCCTCAGCATTTCCAAGTGACAGCGTATCTCACAAGTCTCGGTCTGTGGAACTGACATGCTGATTGACAAGGAGGGGTTGTTCCTAAGCGACCGCTTGTGCGATCATCAGCTGTATAAGCACAAGGATGAATATGTATATGTCGGTGTGATTTTCTGGTATAATGAAACATGGTACTTTCACGGCAACTAGCTCGGAAACCTTGGAGCTCCCGGGGTAGCGGCAGGACAGTAAGGAGGTATTCGGGGTAGTTTTCCTCCTGTTTCCGTCCGAGTCACCCAGCCTGATAGTGAGATCTGGCTCGGACAGGATGCCGTATTGTCTGTCCGAATTGAATTGCAACACTGAAGTAGTGTGGGTAGTGTGTGGCCGTTTTGGAGCACGTCCCGGGGTCCCGTGTCCTTGACCGTTCATCGGTGCATCCTGTGGTCGGAGCTTAGCGTCCGATCGCTGCACGATAGACGCACACCGTCAGTTGAGGTGTGGCCTATTACAAGAGGTTCCGTTTGTAGGAGCGGGCCGAAGACTTCCCACGCAATGTGTGCCCGTTAGTGTTACCAGCTTCATCATCAGGAGTATAGGATTTCAAGGAGCAGTGGGCCGACAGTAATTTCTTTTCCTTCATCCGGAGAGAATATTGCCGGAGGACTACTCCTTGGTATCTATTCCTCATGATCAGCCTGGGAATACATTCTCTGACTGAACACTGCCTCAGAGGAGAGAGCTAGTTTCCGAACATTTTAACGGACTGGGCTGTGGTACAGCCGCAGCGTTAGCTTGTTCAGGTGTCTTTTTCGGTGAGGAGTTTTTCCTCTTGCTCCAAGAGCAATAGCCAAGACAACGTGTGTGTGTGTGTATGTGTGTGTGTGTGTGCAGAACCAGTATTCCAGGGTGCGGGTGCGGCCGACTCAGTCCCCAGAGGTCAGTGAAAAGCCAAGCCGCACGGTCGCGCACTGCGCAGAGACTTTACCAGTTGCATGCAAGTAAACACCAGTACGGCCGACGGTTACAAGACGCAGGACATGGAATAAACGTCTAGCGTGAACTCAGCTGGGGCAAGGAGATGCACGAAGTCTTACAGGTCTGTAGAAGCTGCGCCGTCTCCTCCATGAGCTCCCATAGAGAGCTCACATGCAGGAAAAATGGACAGAGTTTATGATTGGACACTTCGCGAGGACACCCTTCATCGTTTGTGCCACGCTTTTATTGATTACGGCGTTGCTTCTGATACCTACCGAGTCTGCTGGCCTCCGTTCATCGAGAATAGGCGCTTTTGGTGCGCGAGGGGCTGACCGGGCTACACTGTGTTGCGAGAGCACACTCTGGCACGCCCTGCTTGTACTTATACGGGAGCGTAGCCTCCGAAGCGGTGTGAGTAGGCCGGAGAGTATGGATTGTCCTGTTCGCCGCGGAGAACGGTCTTGTCCGCTTACTTCGCCGCATGCTGGCTAGGGAATGGAGCCCCGTCACTGCACAGCGGAGAGTCGGGACACTGCAGCTGTTGCAGTGCGCGTGTGCGGCGGTTAGCACGCGTTACGTTTGTTGTCATGGTTTTTCATCAGAGCCGGACTGTGCGAACGCATATTCAACGGTGAGCGGAGTCTCGTCTGCGGCGGACACTGCCTGTCAAGAGGATTGTGCTGCTGTGCTGGCGTCTACATGCAAAGAGGACACCAACAAGTGGATATGTGTCGCAACCGCTCTCCCAACATGCGCTGTCCCCAACGCCGATCGAATCACCTGTAACATCGAGACATCAGTCGGAGATTATGACGAGCAGTCGCACACTTGTGGTTGTCCAGAGTCTCACCCGCCATGCAGTGTGGAGGAGGTGGAGGCAACTCGTTATGACTGGGAATCCAGCTTCAAGTCAGCTGGGAGCACCGGGGGAGTTGTTGTAGCTAAAGGCCGCCGGGCCCTGTGGCTTTCAGACAGCTCCCGCTGGCGGTACGAAAACGGATTCACTCAGGATGGGGGATGCGGCAGGAACCCTTGGATTGTTGGCGTTTTTTGCAAAGGTAAGTTCAATAGTCAGGCAACTTACAGAGGACACGCTGTGATGGCGGTCAGTCGCGCAATCATCATTCTTTATGAAGGAACCGCAGCTATTCCGTGCCTTCTGCTTTTCCGTAGCCTTTTCTCCGTACGCTGTCTTCGAATGGGCGCTGTCTTCAAGGAGATAGGGTCGTGCGCTTAGTCGACTGAAGTGTCCCAGCAAGAACACAGGTGCCGTGCGTATTTGCGTAACCGTCAAGGAACCCTGTGTACATGTGAACGGTTGTGTTATAATAATCTGTCCCCAAGCCGGGATGCTATGGCTACAAGATGGTGTGGGTGCAGTGGGGGCCTGTGGCACCGGGAGAAAGTTGTCTTGCAGGACTGGTGTGTTGTGCTGCTTGCAGCTGTTGGGACTGTCACCCTGCCCGTGAGAGGAGGTGAGTGCTGTTTCAGCTCTCAGCTCAAATTATGGCAGGTCCTTGGCATGCAGATGCAGAAAAAACCCGTCGGCACGATAGGAGCTCCCGTTGACCCGTGTTTAGTCTCGCTTTCTGTCCAGGCCTTTGTATCCGCTCTGCCTCGTACAGCCTCTTCCATTTTGTCCTCCAGAGGAGTTTCTTCTAAGTCCCCGTGTAATAGGCGCGGGTTTTGCATGCCATGTTTCTCACGTGAACAGCTTTCGAAGACGGTTTTTATGCGTGTAAGTCAGCAGTCGTCTCTTCCGTGGCAGCAGAAAATCGCCCGTTCACGTGCCTTTGGTGAAAGGGAGGAGGCCCGGCTGTTCAACTGTGACTTTGCTAGGACTTGCTGACTGGCTTGCTGGCGCAGATAAGTTTGACTATGTACCCGTACCCGGAACACTCAAGAAATATGATCTGCTTCTAGTGGCGACGGCGACTTCAAAAGAGTGCCATTGGTGCCGACCGGTTGCACGTTGGGGGGTCTCCTGTGGCGGCACCGAAACTGTTGTTTTCCCTCCTCTGATTCTCTGCGATTCAGACGCGGTACCTAGATGCACTGATGCAACGTCAAAGCGTCCAAAATTTGTCAGCAACTCGGCGTGTCGAGTCCATTGCTGGCGGCTGTATGAAACTTGCAAGAAAGAAGCGGAAGCGGCTGGGGACGGCAACGACTCCAGCTCTGGCGTGACACTCTCGTGCTTCACAAAACTAGCCTCTGAAGACCACGCCATGCGATACTGCTCATACCAACTTGGTACGCGGGTGAACACTTTTAAACGATATCTCAACAGGCCAGAGCTTTATCACTGTCGCGTTTTTCCGAGCAGGAGGGACTGCAGAACACAAACTGTTGTCAGGTCAGCTGCTAGGTGGTGTTATGTTCGTGTGTCACCATGGGCTCCTTGGGGACAGGTCCAGGTCCGAGGCGTACAAGAAAAGTTTTCGAAACCCTTCTCGTTTTGCTTTGCGTTTGGCTTCCGTGTTTGTACAGTGCCCAAGGAGACTGATCCTGGAGGTAAGTGTCAGAGTTGTTGCTGTTTGGCGCCGGCTCCCTTCAGCCGTCGAAAGTGTCCGTCTGGAAGAGCGGGGCCGGGCGGGATGCGTCCTGGCCCCCGGCAGCACTATTTCCTAAAGACAGGCTTGCATGCATTTTTGCCTGGTGATATCAGAATGACTGCGCTCTAGGCGTGCCGATATGTGGTCATCTCGTGGATTTTGTGACGATAGTCCGTAGGTCTGGTGTGTAGGCAGCGCGTTTGCTCCCGAGTGAAAGGCTTGGTCCCACCACTCGGTGAAAGCGTGTTCGCGTGTATGACTCTATGCACTTGCCTGTGAATCCATGCAGCCTTAGAGTAAGGAAACAATGCAGCTACTAATCTCCACCATAGTAGTGGCTCACCAGGTGGCTAACTCTCCCCAGGTGGCTAGCTAGTCATGAGCATACCATATCAGCGTGCCTGTTCTTTCATATCCGCACACCGTGTCTCTTATCTTGTACTCATTCAGTTGTGTATGCCATACCGTCACATCTCCTAAGCTTGTGCAGGTCACGTAGATACTTCGTAGAGGCCTAAGCTTGACGGCGCCAAGGCTAGCGGTTCGTACTCATGTTCGCTGGAGTACCGAGATACACAGTCCTGTTTCTCTCCACGGTATTAATCTGGCTGGTTTGGATGTTGTGTGTGATGTTCTGCATCGTGGTGCTTCTGCGCTTTGTAGAAGGACACCTCGAAGCGGGGTGGTTGGCGGCGTCTGGATCTTGGCACAAGGTGGCTTTCTCTACTGCGTTCAGCACACTTCCGGTTGTGATTATCGGCATCCCAGATACTTTGACTCCGTTTGTAAGGCCCGTTATCCGGAACGTGTCGGCTTCGAACTTTGAACTGAAGCTGTCCCGTCAGGGCTGCACCACATCAGGTATGCTCTCTCCAAGAGGCGTGAGAAGGCAGAGAGCTCCTTGTCTTTCAGTCCAACACATAGCACAGGTTTTCGCTGCTTCAAGGACGACCCGCTTTATGCTACGGGCGACAGGAAGAAAGCTCCAATGCATCTTTCCGTCGTGCGGCATCATTAGCTGTTCAGCTGCGCTTTTGGGGCGCAAAGAGGGGTCCGTGACGCCGCCCCGAATGAGTGTGATTCATGGTGGGTCCCGCACGCCTTGTGTAGGGGAACCGGGTCTTTCCGTGTTTTCACAGTCTTTCTCTCCAGGGACTTGGTTGCTGAGTGCGGCTTCTTTGGTTTGAGTATGCAGACACTCAGCAAGTGGATACTGCCACGGTGTCGTGGATGGCAATGGCTGAAGGAAGGTATTCAACTTCGAATGTCAGAAATCCGATTCGGGTCATGACAGTTGAGGTTCGCGGGGACCACCCAGCGCTGGTTTCTACAGGACTTGATAATCTGAAGGATCCCGACGAGGTACGTAAAGAGTAGGTGGCTCTTAGCTGAGTACAGTAGAGGAGGTCTGCGTCATTGCCTGTTGTGAGTTCCCTTTCTCGGTTTTTCAACTGCAGTTGCGTTGGAATATTTTGTCTGTTCAGCCATGATAGAACGGTGATGCTTCTCGACCGTGACACCAGTACCGGGAGAGTTCAGTTCGACTGTTTTTTGTCGAGCCTACGCCTGGGACGCTTATCTACTGTTGCAAGGGATTTTGCATCTTCTCAAGAAGGTTAAGTCTGGTGAACATGCTTCAGTAGGCGGAAGCATGGTCATGGATCACAGGCTTAACGTACAGCATCATTTCCGACGTTTCTCCGAAGTACCTGTTCCATTTAGCAGACTTCATCGAGAGAGAGTTGGACGATCCTGCGTCGACGTTGAGGGGGATAGTGCACAGGTGTCGTTAGGCAGGGCAAGCCTGTTATCTAGCTGGTTCGGTAGCGACTGACTCCGCCGGGGACTGCACTGCAAACTATCTGTCCATATCAACTCTCATGTGGACCGGGAATTTGTCACGGGGCAATAAGCAGGCGCTTCGGCTAAAGGAGCTGTTCTGCGTGCGCCTGGTTTTAGGTCGTCGCTCTGCTTCAAGTCCAGAAGGTCGAGCCGCCGACGACAACCCCGGATTTAGTCGATGTGGTGATTTCGAGTTTGTCATCCTCGCGGATACAGTTGTTGCCTGTCATGAAAAGTAAAGTCGACGGAGCCCACACTCTGACTGTAGGCCTGATTGTCATGGGAAAACAACATCCGACTCTGGCCGCTGGTCTTCCAGCAGTTCTCAGTCATCGCCGCTTTCAGGTACGACTTCGAATGTTTTCCTGTAAATGCCGCTGTCTTCACATCTTGGAGTGCTTTGCGTGGCCCGACGTTAACTTGATCTTCCCAGCTATTGTTTATTGCGCCGATTCAGACCTTCTCCCTGCCGGAGGGACTGTTCGATCCAGCAGCCATACTTGGAGACGACATGCTCTTCTCTGGGACAACTGCGCCTCATTTGTTTGCTTCCGCGGTTGTCCAACGTACGAGTGATTCAGTTCCGGATGTGGGGGACGAAGTCACTTTGGCGAAGAGACCGACCATGGAGACGATGACGTTTTCTTTACTTGCTTGGCAGAAAGTTTGCCAAAGTTTCAGGCCCTACTCCCCTGCTGACACTAAGGACATTGCCGTTGTTGGTCTCTACTTGACTGCTGGTGAGGCTGAGTTTGCGGCCGTGTCAGAGTTTGTAGGTCTCGTTCTTCCGTGGCAACAGCCTGCTGCCTTCCTGCTGGTTTGTAAGAAGGATACGACGTTCACGGGAGGCGTTCCTATGCGCTTGGGTAGCAGTCGACATCTGTAGCCGCTGCTGTCCTCTCTCCTTGTTTCCACATGATATTGAAGAGCCAGTTCCTTCTCGTGTCCACAGTTACCGGTCTGATGCATCTCCCTTCGTAGTTCTGGATGTGTACTATTACGGGGGAATTTGCGCGCGGCGTTCTGCCGCAAGTAGCGTGGGAGCTCGCTGCTGCTGTTGTCACATTGGCCGGCAGATTGTTTATTGCCTGAGACTGTTTGGAGTTCCCTTGGGATGTGGAGCAACGGGTACTGGACCAGTCGCGTATGCTGCCATCACCACTGCCCGAGCGTCTGCTCTGTCCAGAGTAATAACAGAGCATAGTCAGGAGATTCCGAAGTCAGGGGACGATGTTCCGAAGCCGTACAGACAGCAAACCTGTCCCAACTCTGCAGTCGTCGCCGTCTTCGGATGGTCGCGGCTCTCGACTTATTGGGCCTGACTTGTTTGAAGGGGATAATACGCATTGCTCGTCACGTACTAGAATCGATAGCACAATAGCTACTGACTGAAATGTTCAATTGGGAGAACATCCGATAATATCTCAAAGTAGACGGAAACATGCATAGGTCTCTACATCTAGTCTTACTGTACATTTCACCAGATAACGATGTAAAAAAAGGCCAGATAACATCGGGAATCACAGACTCTGTCTACATGATCACAAGACAACCAGGCAGTTGTTAGATAGCCGTTTTTGTACTAAAATACTTAGTTGGCTCTGTCCGCATGGTTTTTTGAAGGCAGCGTGGACCTGTTTCAGGCTTGAATGGAACCCATCGCTTCGCTGTGCCTCTCGCTGATGCTTGGCTATTTGTGGAGGCCTCCTTTCAGAGGCCAACTTTGTGCTGCAGGGCAGACGGTTTCAGGTCGGCGCTGTACTTGTTTAGCAACCACAAAAAATCCTCTTTCGAGTCTCTGTCTGATGACCCAGAGACCTTTCTGCTTCGTCTGGTGTGTTTACAGTGGGCGAGCAGCCGACCGCGACAGTCGGTAAGATTCCTAAGTACGTTGTGAGGTCTGTGCAGAAGCACTCTGTGTATACTCCGTTGTGGGCGTGGAGAGATTTCTTGTCTAATTCTCGCGTAGTTGTGCAGCAGTAATCGATGACGTGAATGTCGAGGGATTCAGTCATGGGTCAGTCCCGCTGCGCACATGTGGTCTAGATCGGTTCCGTTCACAAGAATCAACAGTATCAGTGCGCGGCTGAGCACTTCCTCACGCTTCACGACTGCATTTTGGTACACGTGTCGTATTCAGAATTTCGTTTCTGAGTGGTTTGGAGTGCACACTTGGCAGGTGTATTTTCGCTGTTCCGTTGCTTTCACTCAGTACCGGTATTTACCTCAGCAACCGGCACAATCGAGACCCAAACATGTCAGTGAAGGGGAAGGCTATTCATTCTTGTTTCTTTCTTGCCACCCGAATATTACAATAAGTACGTCGCCAGTGTAGCTTCATACCAAGCAGATGGACCGGAGGGGAGCGTGTACCTTCCTTTCGAAGCTCACTGCTCCTCCGTCACGATCCCTGAAGTTGGTGATGTTTCACCAGGGTTTCTCAAGGTGGTTATACTTCGCAATTATAGGCGTGAGAAAGGCGGCAGATTCAGTGGGAAACAGGGAATATAGCCGTCAGGAGATCCGTGTAGCCGAGAAGACGAAGGTGACGTACGGGCATGTCATTTTGTTTGCCGTCTGACTCCCGATCCTATTGCAGCGCATTCCGGATCGCCGTGTAACGCCGTACGCGCTCACTCGGTGAGAAGTCCCATTGCGCTGTTAATGAGCCATTGCAGCCGAGAGACTTGGAAGCACTCTGGGGCACAAGTGTACGGCTTCACCAGATCATGTCAGAAGGCACTGAGACACTCACTAGATGAAGGATTGGTGGCGGTCAGTTACGAGTACTTCGACGGCACCGGGGGGGAAGGTACAATCACTTACAAGATCATGGACTCTTCAGAGAACTTCTCCAAATTGAGGCGACGGATTTCGGAGTGTATTATTTGAATTCCATATCGATGGATATACCAGGGTGCATGAAAGTAGCATAGTCTATCTGCAGTCAGGCCGTGTACCTGTGTTGGGAGCACCATGCGGAGACGCACAGTGTCCACTGCGGATTTGTTACTGCACCAGTGTGATGTTGCGGGAGGGACCACGAAGACAGAGTACTGTTTTCTCTCGTGCTTTTTGTGAACTGATTTTGTCCGGTGCAAACATGGCAAAAACAGTCGGTTTCAATCTGGTTACGCCGCGTGTCGCAGCGAAGGCGTATTCCACGTATTGATAGGGCTTCATCGCCTGAAGGATTGTCTGTGTCGTCGCGTCATGCGAAGCAATCGGGCTCGCACGGACTACTTGTATTCACCAGCGCTTCTGACCAGTGTCCCCGCATATAAATAGGCGCGTGTGTCAGAAACTAGGCGTTCCACGCTCGTTTTCTTTTTCCACCGTCTTGCCGGGTCTGATGATGATAGCCTGCTCGTTTCATTGTTCTTCCTAACAGTTTGCGCTTTCGCTCCGGCACGAATGCTACGAGCGATGCAACTCGAATGAAGTGCCGGCGGATAGCTGTGAAGATACATGCAGCCGTCATCGTTCGATTTCAAAGCTCGAGCACTCACTATGTGTTTTCCAATGCAAAGCTGACCTGGCGGCGGAGAAGCAGAGGTGCTTGGACAAGTGCGATTCTCTCGATCATAAGAAGTGCAAATCTCGCTGCGAGGCTCTCTTGGAGCAATACTGCGACGATTACTCCGGCGACAAGGTGGCGAGATGTTTGGAAGTCCGCAGCGACCCCGATTTCTTATCGACATGCGCTATTGAGCGGAGTGCGTTCATTAGCGAGACAGTTTAAGGCCCGGGGTCTAAGGCACTTTGTGCTGTGAAGACGTTGAATCTTCTTCGATACGCGTGGACAAGACTTCCCCCGCCGCACCCAGCCCTGTGGTAGCTTGGCCCCTCAGTGATCTACCTACGCTTTCCCATTCCCTGCTCGCCTGTCTGGGGGGGACTTGTAAGACTGATCCTCGGGAATCATTCCAGTTGTTTTGGCCCTTTCGTGCTCAGTCTGTTTTGTGGCCTTGCTCCTGTTGGCGTGTCCTCATGCTAGAGGATGTTTGACTCCGTGAGCGACTTGGGTGGCTCGGGCACTAGAGGTTTTGCGTGTCTGTGTATGGTTTTCTTGCAGCTCATCCCGTCGACCAGTCCCAGCTTGTACCTGACATTGAAGAAGACTCGACTGATCAGAGTATGTCTCAGTTTGGGTAGGGTTCTTTTGTACGTTCTTTGGTTTGACACGTCCTGCTTCCTCGTCTTGACTCAGGACGGATGAGGAAGAGCGAGCAGGTGCTGGCAGGTTTCTCGGGGGTGCTCTTTCGATACACAATGCAAGCCGTTAGCCGCTATGTTTCTCTATGCCGATCCGCTGAAGCAGCGAGTTCTCGAATTTGAGGACTTCCTTGAGAGCCGCAGATGGGTGAATCAGAGATGACAAAGCATCTGTGCAGGGGCCCCTTTTTCGTCTGTAAGGAGCGCGAAGAACTTTTTCCTGTGCATAGCATGTACTTGGGCCTGCACCTCCGATTGCCCTTGTACGACCTGGTCGTGTGTCGATTGTCGCACCTTTCAGGCTTCGCGAACTGCGTTGTCGTTGACATGGGATCCAGCTCTTTCCAGTCGTCGGCCAGCTGGGACTCCCGTGTCGGGTCCTGCATGTGCCCAAATGGATTTCGAGCCTGTTCGGCCGATATTGTTGACAGTCAAGTGCACTGGCAACAGCAGATCTTGGCGCAGGACGGTGTATGCAGAAGTCGCGAGCAACCGGTTCTCGCTGTTGCCCAGGACGGGCGCCGATCTTCCGAGGATTTGTGCAGTCTTGCGAGTGGCACCAAGGCTCCCCGAATCAACTGGGAAGAAGCTCCTTTTCTTGCCTACGAGGACCAAGACCTTCTCTTGGGAGACGCGGTAGTCCGGAGTGGTAACTCTCTGTGCCAGGACACGTGGCGCTACGTTTTCTGCCCGGGTGAGTCCCGGGTACTGTGTAGACAGGTCCTCCACTTTCTCAGAGTGGCACTGTTGCTGCCGCCGTACAAAGGTAGTGCACCTCTAAGCCGGCTTGAGCACACCGTCATTTGCTTTCTCAGGCACAGAACGAGGCACCCCAAGTTTTGCATGGCGTTCGGTCCGTTTCTAGTGTTTGCACTCGGGAAAGGGGTCCCTGTTTGAAGTGTCCGAGTCTTTTTCGGCTGCTGAAACATTGGTGCTGGAAACGGGATGTTGATCAGGCTAGCCGACAGGACCGCTGTAGCTTGGCATGGTGAAACCATGGTGGGGTTCTGTTGAGTAGCTTGGCCCTCTGTGTGTTACCTCAGAGGGGTAGCACCAACACCGTCGCGTGCGACTTGACAGTCGAGAATCTGCCGTGCATTCGGAGTTGTGTCTGCATCCGTAGCCTGGTAGTACAGCAGAAGTGCGAGTCTAATCCATTGCTTTTTGTGTGTGTAATGGGGTCGCCGCCAGTCTGTGTCTTTTCTGTAATCCGTTGCTTTTTGTGTCTGTAACGTGGTCGGTGCCAATCTGACTGTGTAAATGAGCGAGGGCAACTTTGAGGAGCAGGACAACTGCTCGCCTGTGCTTTGGTCTGTCCGCTGTACGCAGCTGATGCGACTTCAACGTCGACCACAACTACGCCTGCTCCTGTCACGTCCCCCTATCTTCCGGAAGCCATCATGACCGAGTGGGGGGAGTGGTCAGCTTGTTCCGAAACATGCGCAGCTGCCGGAGGACAAGCAAAGCGTACCAGGACACGGACCGTATTGGCATCGACTGCGAAGTCTGTCATTCCGCCGAACACAGATACTGGGGACTGCGTCGGACTGCCAGCGTGTGACTCGTTCTGCTGGATGAGCGGTTGGACAGAATGGAGCGACTGCTTGGTACACACCGAGGAAATGGCAGTTGGACCTGCGGACTACCGGCTACAGTACCATTACATATACAGTTACGTAGAACAGGCCTGCGGTACGGGGATGCCCGTCAGGGCAGACCGTTGTGGTGGGGAAGCTCAAGGGATGTCAGACGGAGACTCGACGTACACCAGACAGGGTAAGGGGAGGTCCCTTTCAACGTGTTCTTTTGTACGTCCAGACTAGGAGTTGCTTGAATTGAAAATTCCTGGCAACCCCGAGGGGTGTTGTTTTTCTGTTGCACCCTGGATGTAGATGGGACCGGCGTCTACGACTTAGAAGGAAGAAGGGGCCTCGTGCGGTACTCGTTTCTTCTCCCGCCTTTTGTTGTCTTAAAGAAGGCTGGCTTCGTTCTTTCTGTCTCTGATCTGCCGTCTGTTGTGGAATCTATGGTTTCCTCTGGGGCGTGCCGAGTGTTGTTCGGACGAGGGGGCCTTGTTTAGTTCGGGGATTCTGTTCGGTGGCCACGCCAGCAGAGCCAGTTGTGGTTGGAGGCTGCAGCGCAGAAGATGTCAGAGTGGCATGTAACACGAGATGGTGTGTACGGTGCTGCCCACTGTTCGAGTGGGACCGTTTTGCTCACGGTAGACAGTGGCAGGAATACAAGGTGGCAGTCTTGTATCCCAAGGCGGCGTTCGTGACGCGCCCTGTTAAGTTTTCACAGATTTCCAACCTGTCGGGTAGCTGAGTGAGCTTGAGTAATTCGTGCGTGCTCAAGCCTGTTTGGAGAAGTTCTCCGTTGTAACTGCGTTTCCCATCGAACAGGATGGCAAGGGGAGGCGTACCTTGGACCACCTGGCTTTGTGCGGCGCGTCGACGGAGTGTTCTTCTCTGTCCGTGGTTGGATGCGGAGCGCTCTTCTCAGGCAGCGGTTGAAAGGCCTCTTGCATTAAGATTGCAGACTTCCCTTGCGTGCATGTTTTCAGACGCCAGAGCCTCACTCTTCGGCCGGACCGCCTCTGGGCTCTCCGCTGGAGCCACTGGCCGGATGCGAGAGATTCACCCTTCCAGAGAGGGGAGTGTGACTATTTCGCGGAATGTTTCTGAGTCCCGCTCAGCGCATTCAACTAATGCCGGTGGTTTGCACCACTCCAAAGGAGGTTCAGACAGTGAATCTCCTGCAGGCGCAGCCGACGCGGGACCAGTCAGTGGACCGGGGTACATCTCTGCTGTCCAGCTAGGCGGGCAAGCGCGCGCGGAAGGACGCGGGAATTCTAAAGTGCCGGAGGGAGACAAATCGGTTTCACCGTGCTCGACCATTTCGGAGTGGTCTGGGTGCTCTTCCCCGTAAGCCCGGATGCCCGAGTACTCGGTCTCACGGCCGAACAGGAGTCACAGTGCAAAGGCAAACCACTCAGGCACCCAACACTCGGTCTGAGGGACAAGCGGTCGTGACAGACAAACAACATCCTTGAGCTTAGTATTCGAGTGTGGCGCAACTGTGTATGAAGCCGTGTTGAAGTGCACACCGGCGAAGGATGTAGCACATATCGGCTTTGCGTCCTCAGTATGCTGCGCACTGTCGTTGCCGGTGCTGCGTGGGCGTCGCAGCTGCTTGCCCCCCCGAGGTGAAGCGCCTAGACGTTTTAGGCTTGCGGTGCCGGGAACGACATCGACAGAGGCCTACTGCGGTAAGTCACCTGGCTACGAAGACCGGTCATCCGTCCTAGGTGGTATCTCAGTTTTGCGTTTGAGTGTCACCTGAATCAAATGTAAGCACAGCGTCCACGTTCAGGCGACTTGTAGACGGTTGTAGCAGTTACATAGAATTCCCATGAGATGAAGCCGAAATGGTGAGTGATAATGTCCCAGGGTATGCAACAGAGGAAACACTGTTGGTGCAGATGGACAAGACGTGTGAGCTGTGACAGTGGCTGGGTGTACTGTTCATCCATAGACCGTGGCAACTACGCAACCGTAGTGCATTCAGATTTCCCAGTCGGCGATGAGGACTTGGGGGAACTTTTTATATCGGAATGTATCTGCACAGCGGGGTTCTGCTCACAGCCACAGGTGGCGCTTGCGTCTACGTAAGCAAGGCAGGATCATCCGACATGGTAGGCAACTAGCTTTTAGCCATGTTCTGCGTCTGTCATTTTTTTTTTGAAATTTGAATTGGGACCTCTCCGTATCAACACTTCAATGCAGTCTGCGCTTCAAGCAGTTGATGTGACCCTGTTTCAAGAGGTAATCATGGAGCCTTCTGCAGGGTGTGTGGGGTGCTTCCTTGGGACGCGATGATTTCTTCAAGACTGTCATTCTAATTTCATTCTAGTGTAGCCGCTCACCGATGCCAGTCTTTCGCTGTGTCCGACACTGCAGCGGTTCACGAGGATGGAGACGAGGGTTTTTGCTACGATGTGCCTGACTGCCCTCGTCCAGATTTCGGTATGTCTGAATTGCCTCACACTTAGAGTGACACCCCAGCTGTCTACTGAATGAATTTTCCTTACTTTTGCTGCGTGTTGTGTAATGTCCAAAGTGGCAGAGTTGTTCAGCTGGGTGCCTGTTTTTCCTGTTTTTACTTGCGTAAGTGTTGAAGTAGTTGTCTATTCCCAGTGCTCTGTAGCCCCTGTAAGCCAGGTTTATGTGGAGTGAGTATTGTTCCTCACAGTCTGACTCGTGTGTTGCCGTGCTCTTCCTTCTTGGATACTGTACGGAGTGCAGAGAGTGTTCACTGGCTAGCATCTACAAGAATTCTCTTTCCGTACGTGCGCCGAACTGCGGGCAAAGCTGCATTATGTGCTGGAGGAAGTGCTTTGGCGTGGGAATGGGCTGGCTAGCCTTTGCTGTTTCTGGGTGGTAGCGCAGACACGACGAGTTTAAGAACATTCGGTTGGACGGACACGCAGCAGCCAAGCCTCGGCAGACTAGTTGCGTGTATTTGCTGCCCTGCAGGGAAGCTTCCATTCTATTTGATTTCCACGGGGGCCGAGACTTAGCATAAGGCCTGCGTTCGTAGTTGACTTCGTATTTCTCCTTCAATCTTTTTGCGTGTAGTCCCACCTCCACGACCTCAAGTGTCTATGCTGATTGAGGGGTTTTCGCGTGCAGCCCTGGCAAGCACGTGTGTCTGTCAAATTTTCCGTCCAGACTGCTCCAAGGTGAAGCCGTCTAGGGATACGACCGAGGATGCTGAGACGTGCGCCAGTATTTGCGCTCTGACGGTGAAGGAATGCACAGCGATTCAGTTACTGGAGCCTGTCTACAGTTCAGTTGAACGCTGTGTCATCGTTCGCCTTGAAGAGAATTGCGCGTTTCCAGGGCAGTGCATCATCCCTCAGCCTCACATAAAGAGTGAGTTGTCATCACTCCTGCGTCCTACGGCTGCCACCCTGTGTCGCAGCACACGTTCCCTGGACTTGTGTCTGTAGCTGCTGTACGTCGTACGGGATACAAGGTCTTGCTTCGGGCCTGCTTTAGTGCGGTGACACCCGCAGGCATCGAGACCGGGGGAATCCTCGAATGCTTCAGGGGATGCTGATGTGTAGGTTTGCTTGCCGCGCTGTCACAAGGAGCGATGTAGCTTGCAAAGAATGCTGCTGCTGACAGTGACTGCAGTGTGTCCTAGTACACCTGGCAGGTTACGGGCCGTACATAGGAAAGAACAGAGTGGAGCAATCAGTAGTGGGACTAGTAGAGACAGGGGTTGTGTTTCCAGGCGGAAAGCCGCCACTAGACGTTTTTGGTGGTGCAGCAATGAGATCACATTAGGGTATATATGTGAATAGGCAAGGTCTCCGGAGCCACGTGTACTCAACCAGAAAGGACACATATTTTCCCGGTGGGAATCGAGTCGTCCCTCGCGGCGAACCTGCGTGGGCCATCGACCAGCGCACCCACTCGCGCACATTTGTATGCCTGGCACCGAGCGCGGCAACCTTTTGTTATGCTTTCTTGTAACGCAGGCGCCAATGAGGCAAGATGTTTTCCGTCTCGGACTCGCAGGCGATCAAAAGCCACTAGTCTTCCGTTCATCTTCGAGCTTTCGGCTTCTACTCCAGCTGCGTCTGAGATTGCCTCGGGCAGCCGGCAAACTGCTGGGGGAAATTCTGCTTGGGACAGGGACACCCGGACGACACTTGAGTCGTGCGAGTGTTATTTTGCTGGTGATGAGCCGTGCAGTGCTGTCGAGGCGTTTGACTCTCTTGCTGGAAGCCTAGGGGCCTATCTGACGAGCCCTCTTTGCGCTGCCACCCCCTCAGAAGAGCAGGCGCTTTTCACCGAGAAGAACCCGCGTGGTACAGCCGATGCGGCAACCTTTTTCGCGTTAAAAGGCTTGGATCGAATGCACTGTCCCGTGCCCTTGCACGAGAGAGATGCGGATATCCATCAGATTACACCTTCACCGCTTGCAACCTTCACCCAGTTCAGAGATCTACAGGAGCTGAACGATTTTTGTGAGCAAGGGCTTACACAGTGGAGTAGCTCCCAGTACGCGGGTAAGGGGGCAAGTCGTACCGGGGAGACGGAGCGAGTGTTCTGCTCAAGCCGAGTCGGTTGAGGAGCAGAGAGACTTCTGTATCGTGTAGGGCGCTGTATCGCGTAGAATGTGATGTTAGATCACCCCGTGCGATTTTCCCTTCAGGAAGAAGCGCCTTGATGCAGATCCCTGAGTGTGAAGCCGTGACAGCTCGGACAGGCTCGAGCCTTTCTGACGAAGATTGTAAGGAAGTATGCGCCACGGCTCTAGACACTTGCTCGCCCGAAAGCACGTTTCCCTCAGAACTTGTCACATGTGTTCGCGAAGAACTTGAGGACGAGAAGTTCGAAGAGTCGTGTAACGTTCCTGAAGGTAGGCAGATCTAACGAGAAGGGAACGGTACAGCGGCTTCTTCTCTTTCCCTCCTGTATCGATTCTACTGCTCAAAACTGCCGTAGCCCTTGTCTGCCTGTTATTTAAGTTAGGTTTGGTAGTACCTGCGCTCCCCGGTGACTAAGCGTTCATTTTCTTTTCACGCGTCAGGGCTGTGCAATCCGCACACGTAGGGAAACCTTGTTCAACGCGACTGACGTTACGGGGGATGAATTTGGCGACAGGGCTGAAGTATAGAATTTGCCCGCCTAGTCGAAGCTGCGAAGGCTGTCTGCACGTGTAAAAACAATTCACACGTTTCGTTCTGTGAACGAAGGAACCACCTCTTGAGAGTATTGTTGGCCTTGTTCAGGTCGTAAGGTTGGGTGATATAGTGGCCATGCAATACGTCTTTTGAACCTGAGACCTCGACAACAGGCAACGCGTAAGCAGATTGCCGTTCAGAAAGGGTATCGTTGATCAACTCACAGTCAAACGAGCCAGACGTATAGGACTCGAGTTACTGCAGTTTTTCGCCAAGCACGATCTGAACTCTTTTGGAGCTGGGGCTGCTTTCTTTCTGGATGGATACCAGAAGTTGTTTGTGCGACTACTGCAGCTCGTTGCCTGGGCGGGTGTTCCGTCCGGCTAGTTAAAGCGGGTGTGCCGCCGCATGAAGTTTCCCTCAGGTTTTTGCGTAGTGATCCTCGCGTATCATAGTGTTGTGTTTTTGTTTGCAGTCGTGACTCCTGGAGACGGCATCATCCTTTGCAAGAGTAAGCGGAAGCAGGTTGTTGCAGGAGCGAGTTTCCGACCTCCTGCAATCTTGACGTGGTCTAGATCGCTGTCCGAATCGTCTTTTTCTCCATTTGGGAGCGTCTCTTATGGGGTGCGGACATTTCGAGAGGTCTTCTTGGACCTCTAGTTGGGCACGAGGTGCATGGTCTCGTATGGATACCTTCCCAGAGCCAATGGTGTTCGTTGTCAACCAAAGTCGTGGTTACGGGCGACACCAGCAGGGTTTCAGCAAGTGTCGTCATTTGAATAGTATACGCTTATTCTGTCATGCCGTGGCGCGCGTATCGTGCAGTTGAAGTCCAGCAGAACCGTATGGACTTCAGTCCTTGTTTCGGGGGTTACCCAGCACGGCATGAGAACTGTCCCGTTTCCGAGTTTTCAGTTGCTCTTTTTCCTTTTTGTCGGATAGGCCCAGTGTTTGCCACTGGCATTCAGTCGTCGCGTTCTGTCTGTGTTCTGACGGGCGTGACCCAGGAGTGATCCCTGCTATGATTTTTAGTTGTTGAATGTCTTCAGCTTCGGCATTTTCTTTCTTGGCAATCTGCGTTTTGCAGGAAGGGAGCCCGACTGCACGCTAACTGACTGGAGTGAATGGTCTGCTTGCACAGAGAGGTACGTACAGTGCTCCGGGCTGCTCTATTCAAACTGTTCTCTGGTCAAGTAGGGGAAAACGAATGCGAGGCACCAGACGGTATGCTCGCTGAACAAACGCCTGTGCGAGAGAGCGGTCAATGGTAAGGCTGAAACAGCACGCGGAGACCGATTCCTTGCCCGGGGGTGTATATTTTGGGGGTCTCCAGGGTGCGAGGCAGACTGGTGACAGGGTCTTTCTTGGCAACTGGTCTCCAGAGTCTCCGAGTGAAAGTGCCGTGCGAGTGTCAATGAGAACCAGTGTCGTCCGAGCTCTGTGTCAGCGTCCGAAATGCCTTTCGGCGTCCTCTACCTTGTGAATTTTGCCAGTTGCTTCAACCGCTTGGAGGGCACCATACCAATGCGAGTGAGATCTCGGCGTCTCGTGGCTCCAACAGCAATGGGGACTGTGATTTGCCGGCGCAGCGAGAACACGGGTGAGTTTTCAAAATCATGTTAACATCAGTTGGCGATGAAGCTTCAAGGGGGGGTATATATATATTGGAGTCCCAGCTGCAGACCACACCGTATGCTCCGCCTTATAGTCTGTACCATGTTTCATTCGTTCACAAGTGTATGCACTCCCCTGTGAAAAAGGGTTGTACGATGATAAGCCCAGCTGCTGCACTATTACAGGTGCTCGGTCGAGAGCTAGCGGTGAATTTGGCAACACTAATATCGAGATGACGCAGTAGGACTTTTGCGCCACCCTGACCACGAGCTCTTTGTTTTGGAGCGCAATGAGGAGCATTACCCATCTTCTGTACTAAGGCTAACAGCAGACTGACGGAGTGCCTAGGAGTGACAGCAGACTGACGGAGTGCCTGTAGGTCTGTGACCGGTATGAAGAGCCTAGTTGGGTTATTTTCTCCTTTCCAGTTCCTCGCCAGTCCTTCATATGTAGAGTTTGTCTGTGTGGAAATGCTCTGCTGCAGAAACTGAGGAGGTGGCGGAGTGCGACTGGATGCCGGCTTGTCCAGGTGACCTACCTACTCTCTCGGGGCCTGCTCCGCGCACTCGTTTCTTCAAGGAGCGATCTGTCGGGGCAGTACTACGGCATTTAGACATTCCTGGGTAGCGTGCGATCTTAAGTTGACGGAGGGGACCCCTCTGACCAAACAGCGAGGCCTCGCACGGTCCTGCCCTTTCGAACTAGATGAAAGTAGTCTTCATTCCAACAGCCCGACGAGTGCAGCAGGTTTCTGATTAGAGTCAGTGGCTTTTTGTGGAAGGGGGCAGCGCCTTCCCCCTGCGCAGTTGTGTCACGGTGTTCACGTAGAACACGAGAAGATCAGAGTAAGCTGCTGCAATGTTCTCCTTAAACAGCGGCTCCCCCTTCGCTGCATCCGCGCTGCACTCGGCAGGAGGTCCTGAGATAGAACAGCCACGTTGGTAGAATGTACTATCCTTCTACAGCCAACTAAAATTTATCCCAGGCCGACCAGGCCACGGTTGGTTCTCTCTCCCAGTGCGTTGTTTTCGTATGCTTCTTGGAAATTCACCTCTCTTCTCAGCGTATCGCTACATCACTTCACCAGTTAGAGATTTGCTGTGGTGTGTGTTTCGCGGCTATCTCGGACTCACTCTAGCGTAGAAGTTCTGCAGTGTGGGTGTATCGGCTCGTCGGCATCGCTTCTTTTCAGGTGCGGACGACGTCTCGTCAGGGGACTACATCATCGCGCCGAAAAAGGAGCCGCAGGTTGCGTCTTGGTCTCCTGAACGGCCCCCGAAGGAGGAGACAGAAGAAAATCTACAAGAAGTAGTGACTTCGGCGGAGTGCTTTTTAGCGGATATGTCAGTCTCTGGTTACAGCAGCTACAGGGGCTACAACGACAAGGTGAGATACTTTGGTAGTACAGGTGTACGTGAAGACCGATCTAAGGTGTTTTTTTTTACAAGCTGTCTGACTTTTCCAACAGCCAGCGTTGCTATTTTTACAAGGCTACACCTCTACGTGGTTCTCCAGATTAGATTCTGCAAGTGTCGGGTTGCAGTGGGCCCTGGTGTTGTTTGGTCTTCGAGTGAAGGTTTTCATCTTCTGCCGAAGGAGGTACGGAACAAGAGTGCGGCAGCTCTGTAGTTTCTTTTAAGTCGTTTCGATGGCTATGGTTGCCCGTCGGGGAGGTGTCAGTAACGCTGTCAAGAAAAAGCAACGTCGGTAGGGTAACTCGTAGATCGGTCCGTGTCTTCTCTCCTCTGGTCTTTGCTGCAGTACAAAACATGTAATTGCCCTCAGAACAGGCGTCCGTGCACGAAGGCTGAAGCCTTGGCATCCCTTACCATGTGGAATAGCGAGGCTAGCACCGCGTGCGACCGGCAGTGGGCCGTCGGAGTTCTCGCAGCGGATTCCGAGGTTTTCTTTTGCGCGCTGGGAAGCTTCGTGAAGGTCGACAACACCACTTTCGCAATTGACTGCAGCAGCCAGGACTACGCTTATGTGTTGTGCGAAGGTGCGTGACCGAACACATGTCGTGAGATGGGGAACACATAGAGAACCTCAGATCGTGGACTGACCACCGCGTATCGCTGGGCAGCGGAGGATGTACAGGGTCTGCTATACAACGTTCCAGTCGGGTAGAGGGTCTGGGTTATCCCTCCCAAGTTGCACAAGCCTCACGCAAGCAGCGCCGTCACTGGGTCGTACTTCCTCACGGGAGGCTGTTTCTCGTGTCATCCGTGCATCCCACGTGTATGGAAGTCTGCCTCACGGTACTAGAGCCTAAATTTTGTCCGCCTGTGTGTCAACATTGTAGGTGTGCAAATCTTTCACTTTGCTTCCTCTCCAAGGTGCGCCCTTCACGCACATCACGGGGTGCTGCTGCATTTGCAGTCGCACTGTAGAGTGTCACTGTAACGGTGCTGTTCTTGGTTCTACTAGTAGTTGGGCGCCATGTGCATGTGAAGTTTTTGTTCGAGCGTCGGTTGGGCATTGTGTCCGCTGTTTTGGTTGTATGACTGAACTCGGTCGATGAGGCAGGGTTAACGAGGCAGGCAGTCCCTCACAAAAACTTTGTCATGTAGTTTTGGCTCATGATCGCTCTCACAGCTGGTATGTCAAACAGCTTGGCGGGGTCTGAGGAGGCGAGAAGAAGCCACACACGGCGTGAATGAACTCATGGTTCTGTAGTTGCTGATCCGCTGTCATTCTTTTTTCCTCACAAAAATCCTTTCGCATACTCGCGTTGGTGCTGTTCCTTCGTATGCCGATACGATATCTGTTTGTACGCGCTGGTATCGTCTCTCCATACACTAGCAAGAGAGTCGCAGCTGATAGCGTGGCCCGGACCGGCGTGGCGCTCTTCAGCCACGAGTGTGCCTTTCCGCAATCCATACTCTGAGTCTCTAGGCTTCCAGGGTGCGAGGAGATGGCCGGCGTGAGATGTCCCGTCGTGGGTGGGAACCAGTGTTCATACGTCAAGCATGCTGTGCCGGTATTCGGCCACGCGAAGCCGGGCTGCCTACCACGGGTCTGTCCACACTGTGCTGTTGGTACCTTCAGGTGAAGCCCCTGGCAGTCTCCCGGCTTTTACTGTTTGGCTGCTGTTCGTGGTGTTAGGCTTGATCACAGGATCGGTCCTCGTACTGTTCTGTCTGCAGTATAGTAGCGATGTACAGAAGTTGGTGGGGCTGGCTGGAAGTTACCCTCGCCTTATCCGGGAGCTCGAAGAGGAAGAGACGGCCCCGGAATCTGGAGCTGAGCTGGAAACGAAGGAGCTGGCTGATACGCAGAATGTGTCAGGCACTAGCACGTCGTCGGACCACACTCGGGATAGTGGTATGAGTACTCCCGCACTTGTTGGAGACGAGGACAGCTATGAAGCCAGCTCGCTCGACGAAGGTCGCAGGAATGCGCGAGTGGGAAAGAGGCAATCCCGAGCATTGGCTGTATCTGCTAGGGGACGTGGCAGTGTTGGGGCTGGAGGAGAGGAAGCTTCTGGTGAATCGGAAGAATCGGAGAGGCGGAGAGTCTCTCGGGGTCATCTTTAGCTTTTCGGAAAGCTCTGGCTTTGCAGGATTTGAGACACCACGAGGAAAGAGGGAGACTGCACCGCAGAAAAACGGGCAGGGGACAGAAGAATACTGACCCAGACAACTTTCATTCAAAACAAACGCAAATGGTGCCAGTGAGTTCTGCGTCTTCGAGTTACGAGACGGAAGACACGGTGGATGCGCGTAGACGGAGCGGAGAAAGAGTCACCTGGGGTGACATCGCTGTGGAAGATCTCTCACACGTAACAGCAGAGCCGTCACTTGTCGACCAGGAACTAGACCGCTCGGACCCGTAGGCTGGCTCGCTCTGTTGAAGGATCTCCTAGGACTCCTGTCTTTCGTCTTCGAGCAGTTCACCATTTTCGACTTGTCATTTCAAATCCGTTGTCGGAGTGCGGTTGACAACAGAACGGAGCTTCAACCACCGCTCTTTTCACCCTCCGTCGCACCTTAGTCCTTCGTTTCCTGCGCCGGTACTCCCCGGGCATATCTGTGTGCGCTTCCCTGCAAGAATGACGGTGTTGGAGGTTAGATCCATGCAGGTTTGCGGCCAAGGGCCGGCCTTCTTTTTCTCCGGAGTGCGTGTTGCTCTTTGTTCTCCGTAGTCCTTGGTGCCAGTTCGCATCCACATCTTTCCAGTCATCCCAGCTACGGTGTTAGCATCCTCATGTTCGTCTCCTAGCTCGCTGAGGCTCTACGCCTCAGTTCCGCGAGATTACAGTGAAAGCCGTTGCCCGCATCGTTTAGGTGCTTCTCGGAGATCGGTTTCTGC
The DNA here is from genome assembly GCF_002600585.1 of Cystoisospora suis. Lineage (NCBI taxonomy): Eukaryota > Apicomplexa > Conoidasida > Eucoccidiorida > Sarcocystidae > Cystoisospora > Cystoisospora suis. Next base: position 66,439 of record NW_027154598.1, read on the forward strand.
AAGTAGCTAGGATGCTGGTAGGTCGTGAAATCGTAACTGGTCGTACGGCGGAGAGCCTCAGCAAATGTTCTTCGACCGCGTTGTGTTCTCTTCCCCGGAGCGCTGGACTACAAGAGAAAGCAGCGGGCGGCTCTCCAAGGACAGCGTAGTTGTTTGTAAGAAGGTGGGAGGGGTACCGCAGAGACACGATAGATGGATGGGTAACCGCCTTTTTAAAACGGTACGCGGACGCATCGCTGGTATTACAGCCGTTACGGCGGTATGCGTGACGAGTTTTCAGGTTTCTTCAGACTTTTGTCAACACACTTCTTCGTGTTGTTTCATATTCGAAACCTTCACGTCTCATCGGTAGTAGTAGCTTAGAACTCTGAACGCCTCCGATTCCGGGTTTGCTCACCGGAGTAATCAGAGGGTAGCATCGCAGGGCGTTCTGTGCCTGCGTATCACTGGCGCGCTCCCTTTCATTTTGAGTCGTTTTTGCATCGTATCCTTGGCACTTCCTCGTTCTCTTGGTGATTGGGAGGACGAGTGCTCTGTGTTGTAGCTGAGCATCTGAATGGCTACAAAGGTTCTCTGACCGAGACAAGGACGAGAGCATGATGTCGGGGGCCACTGCGTAGTTGGCTAGTGATAGGTCAAAGTTTAGCAGGGCCGTTGCGCTCCCAGGTATGAGTCAAGCTTCTCTCGTGTTTTTGTGTTATTTCACAAGGCCTGCAGGAGGGAGAAGTACTGATTGTAGATAGTAGTATCGGCTACTGTTGATCAAAGGCGCTAGTTTGACAGAGTTTCCAAACTTTGACAGAAATACCCAGGGCCCGACCAAGTTGCGGATTTCATGGGGCTTTTTTTTTTGTCTGTTGCTCTCTCGGCCTCCGTCAAGGTCCTCGTATGGACATTCGCCGTTCCGAGTGGAGACATACGTCACTCTTCCCGGACTCTCAACTCTCAGAGTCTACTATGTTTTTTTCCATTGAATCAGAACTGGGTTCCGCAGCTCGAGTCAGAGTAGCCACGAAATGCTTCCTTCGAACTCGTGTGGTCGAGTGACTGCAGCGTTGTCGTCCCGCTGTGTTTTTCATTATCATGGCGGGATACTGCACGCGACGTGCCGCAATGCTAGAACCGTAGCAGAGAATGTCTGTTCCCCAGTGTGTGCCTGAAAGAACCCTGCGCTGCGAATGGCTTTGCCAGGTTAAGTCCAGACGCACTCCAAGAAGGGGAGGACGGACAGATTATGTTGTTTATCGCGAGGTGTTCTCTCCTTAGTGGTGTATCGGAGGTAATTTTCACAGAACCCATCGCATAGCTTTCAAATGCTCATGCGACGTACCTTCCAAGGGCCCTTCGGCTCCTGTGACCTGTCGGTTCGTAACGGGAGTGCTTGTAGGGTGCTAACTGAATGCATTGTTGTTTTTCTTGTCTTTACCATTCTGAATCAGCTACGGACTACACCACCGAATGGGCAGTTCAAGTGGTGTACTCGTGTCATTCCTTTTTGTTTTTTGATAAACCACCGAAGCTCTTGTCCTCTGAGTTGTGCTTATCCTCGTGGCCCTGAACCGCATTAGAGACAAAGCCGGGCCGTCGTCCGAGATGCACCTGGATGCTGCTGTCACAGAACAGGTCAGCTTCCCGAGGGAGGAGGACTATCACCGGCTTCACAGATGAGCGCAGAACCGAACACTGTAGTAAATGGCCAGCGCTGAAGCACTCGTAAGCGTCCAGCTGCGCTACTGAGAACAACACATATGACGCTCTTGGAAAGCTACTAGCTCGCGCACCTTGGCTTCCAGATGGCGAGCGATGCATGCGCTCTCTCGAGGCAGCCCCGCCTTCATTTCGCTGGAGACACACACCGTTCGCCAACTTCGGGTGACGGCTTTCTCACGGGATACGCGCGGTGTACACGGGGCCGAAAGTTGAGGGCCTCCGCAGCAGGGAACTTTCTGTATACGACATAGCGGGCCCTCTCGTACACCGCTTTCTTCCTTGAACTTCCCCCGGCAGTGCGACGTGGATCCGCCGTGAGTCAGCGCGCACCACTCGCTACACGCAGCCTCTCTATCGTGAGACTCCACAGCTATATCATCTACTGTATTCCGTGATCACTGTCACTGGTACGAGCACGAGCTTTCAATTACGTAAGTAAGCACATCCGCTCGAAACCCAAATCCACGCCTTTCCAGTTTCCGATCCCTTGATACTTGTAAAACGTACGGTCGCCCTTTCCGACCGAGCATCACCGTGCAAGTGAGAAGTTTAAACCAGCAAGGACTGCTTGCGCACGGGTAAGCACAGGGTATACTCGGTTTTTTTTCTCAGCGTCCTTTCAGTCTAGCTGAGAAAACGGTAGCTTTCGTTTTTGAACTGCAGTATCACGCCAAGTGCGTCGTCCGGTTACGGAGACAGGAGAAAGAGTGCAGGTCTCGTCAGTTGGTATAGTCGGATTTTGTCTCTACTTCAAGTTGCATACAGCTCCTCCATGTCGGGCGTAGTAAGACGCCGAGATGCAAATCAGATTTGGCTCATCCAACTAAGCAGATCGGCTTGCAACTCACTTTCGCATTGGGGTCTCAGAAGAGATGTCATACACGGCAGCATACACAGATGGCGTTCCGCCTGCAGCGGCCGTACCTCAGTCAGTTTACTTTGTTGGTGTAATTGTAACGCCTACTTCTCCGGCCACAAGTATCGAATAGAACAACACCCTGACCCTTTGGAGAAGTGTCTCAGTTGGTGATCTCAGTGGCAACCGTGACAGACACAGAAGGCCCTGACCGCAGCGACCCAGTTTCAGTCGACTTGCCAGCGCAATTTCTCTCCCTTGAAGCGCCCAGATCACCTTTTCCTTCTGGCGACGTGCCTGGCGTGCGAGCCGCTTCCGTGTCGTCTTCTTCGCTACCGGAGGACACCTGTTCCTCATCGTCGGAAATACTAGTCCTCATTCCAGGGGTGGCGTTCCTCGTGAGGCGGCGGACTCTGGATAGAATCCTGGAGAACGGGACGCGCAAAATTTCAAGGGAGACTGCACCACAGCTGACAGACAGCTATGCTGAATGCCTACTGATCGGTAAAGTCAGAGAGTTCCGCGATCCGTGCCTGATGCCTTCAGCCAGGTATACATACACAGCTCTGCTGGAGTAGGGGAAGTGGGCAAGTGGGAGGAAAGAACACCTCGAAATGTACGCTAATACACGCCGTCACTCACGCCTATCCGCAGTCCCACCGACGCGATCTTATATTTGTCTTTCCTACTGTCCCTCCGAGCTAGGTAAGCAGCATCTATACTCGAGCACCTCTACGTACGTACACATATGACCGAACGTAGCACCTTACTCTGTCAGTTTCGGAAGAATCAAGGTGACGTGATCGACCTTCAGCAGCTGTTGGAGTGCAGTCACAGTCGCGACCGCGGCATCAGCCCTCTCCTTTTCTTCACAGGAAGACACTTCGAGAACTTCAACTAAACCCTGCTTCGTCTGGCCGTCCCAGTCTTGTGTGTCCTGTTCTTCTGCCGCTGCTCCGCGCCGTTCTTCTTTGCCTTTTTTTCCGAGATCGGAGCAGGCAGTATCTTGCTGCTGCACCCTCTTGTTTTTTCTCTCGTTGGTGTCAGAGTACCTCGGGGTCTCTCCAGACGGCGCTCCTGGTTGAAGAGAGAGAAGAAGACTGTGCTGCTGTAGAAGGTGGCGTTGCTGGTCTTCTAAGAGCGCACGCTGCTGCCGAGCCTCTTCAAACAGTTGCACCACTGCGGCTTCCACCTGCTCCACATTCATACCGACACTAAAGCGCGTCCTTATGCACATGTAGATACCTGATGCAGCCACGCATCACCCAAGCAGCGGCCGAACGTTGGCAGACACAAGCTGGATCGTACGCCGGCGCAGCCGTAACCATTCCAGCAATTTCATGTGATACAGATCAAGCTCCGTCAACCCGACAGTTCGGAACGAAACGGCACCTCTAGTACAGCACAGAAAAGAGTCGCATTCAAACGATCGCGAGGCCTTCAGACGATCGCAAGTGCGCTGTAGCTCGAGCTTGATGTAACGACTCACAGGGGGGTCACTCCAGCGTAAGTACTGGAAACACAGCTGGAGAGTCTTGTACAAGTTCGTGAGGACACAAGGACACGATTTCACCCAAGACTCACGAACTCGGTCCGTCGGCTACGGAGAAAGCATGCATCTCACCCTAGCCGTAACAACACTTAAGCGACCGGTGGTGATATCATAGAAGCAAAACGTCAACAGGTCTGCTACTGTCTACGAAAGCTCGACAAAATATATATGGGTATGTATGTACCAACCGTTATGGAAGTACAGATATACGGGAATGTGCAGTCCATGTATATATATAATGAAGGACTGACAGCTTCTTCCCCCCGCTGAGAACGGCAACACGCTCAGTCGCCTTCCTAAGGCACTCCGCCGAGTTCGGCATCGGCAGAGCTGCGGCAGCAGTACGCAGACTAGACAACAGACAACTTGCCTTGGAGAACGTCGCGCCCGCTACTGGAATGTCAAGAAGGTCACAGAGCACTCGAAAGAAATTCGTTAAAGCGTCCACCTGCGCATGCACCCAGGAGATCGCTTGACAATACGGATCTTAGCCCCGATGGTCTCAGCAGGCTTTGTCAGCGAAGTCCAGAGTGAAATGCGCGGCTCACTTATCCGCGCGTTGCGTTGAACAGACGACGCATCGTACACTGTTTGTCACTGATAACAGTATTCATCCTTGAAGTAACTCCGTCTTTGCGAAAGACCACTGCGGAAGCCACAAGGACCTACCACCGGGGGACGTTCCTCTTCGTCTCCCCCACACACAAGCTCCCTGGCCCTCCCTCCGCGCTAAAAGGAAAAGGTGTGTGTACAAGCATTTAGCGAAATCAGTCATGATGCGCTCTGCGCGGAACAGAACGCAAACAGGAGCTCTGTTAGCCCGAGTGCACGCAACTGTACACCTTCTTTCCGGTCAAGCCAGAGAAGTGACTTTCGACCAGAACTGATATTCGTGCGTCTTGTGGTGGCAGCCAACGCTTCTATCAACCATGGGATACCCCTACCCGCCAGAGGGTCAAATCAGGTACTATGTCCGCCAACCTCACCCCGGCCTTAACAGACGAGTCTGTTAGGTTTTATTTTCTCCTGATGGATAAAATCTTTGCTCCGACAAACTCAACTTACACGCGAGAAGACAGTCTGGACTTTCGCAGTGCATTCCGCGACACTCTTGAAGTGCAGGCGACTCTGCAGTGTTTTAAAAATTTGCATCCCAGTTGCCTCCTCCTGCGAGCTCTTTGTCTTATCCCGGAGCTCTGCTTCGTCGCCCCCCTCTGACGAACTCCCAGCAAGTCCCGCCAGCAACGTTTTGAGAACTTGCGTTTCCTCGTCCGCAGCAGCCCGAAGCACGCTAGCAAGCTTTTTGTGCTGATCCTGGAGAAGACTGAGTGTCTGGTTGAATCTTTCTTCCCTTGTTTCTTGCGCCGACGAAGACGACGAAAGGCGGGATAGACTCCTTTGTTGAAACTCCTGCAGTTGTTGAATGTGCAGTCTATGAACTTGCTGTAGGGCCGCTTCGAAATCTTCGGGGCGAGTCGGCTTATCACAATCATGCGAACCCATACGGTCGGACGCCACACAAAGCAGATGACGCCGTAGACGAAGATAGTTGCGTTGCTGAGAGTCCGAAGGAACAAAAGAAAAAGAGGAAGGAACGACAGCGAGTACATACGGGTGGTGCTGAGCTGTGCCGTCACTCTTCGAAATATTCCCACAGATGGGGAACAGCTGTAACCCGACGCATGCGCGATGAAGGCCCTGGCGTGTACAAAGAAAAGGCTCGCCGTTCTTGTTTGCACCCTTGAGAGATGTGGGTGCTGTGGTATCGGGTCACCTGTGCCGCCCGCACGAACACCGTACTAGGCAAAAGCATGCAGCCATCACATACGTCTATCTTTTCATCACACAGGTGAAGACACACCGCTGTCCTGGCATCAACAAGTACGAAAAGCATATATCTTCGTTTACAGTCATCCCTCACAAGCGCGAAGACTAGAACGAGTACTCTCCTGAAGCTGATCATCTGACGCACCGCACTCAGCTCAACTGAGTCCTACTCTGGACAACGCCCTCCACTTCTTCTGCGCTGCAAACAACGCTGCTCCTAAAAAGCTGCGACTTCATCCATTTTCTCTTCTGGTTTGTAACCTACGGTGCTGCGTCCGACATCCATAGCGAGGAGATTGGGGAGCAGTGAATCAGGGTCGCCCGGCAAAGGACACTGCCCGACTACGACCGCCGCTACGAACTGAGTAAACATGAAAGCGAAGTAATCCATGGCCAGAAAAGAGCGAAGAGAATGAGTCAAAAACAGGCGCTCTTTGCTCTGTTACGTAGTCCTTCCTTCGGGGACAGGGTGGAGAAAAAACCTGGTGATAGAAGGAAGCTTCGGAGCTTACAACGCCACGTCAACTACTCCAACCTATGGCCCTACGATCTCCTCTTGCTGGGTTGGGAGTCGCAGATGCGGACCCCATCCAGCTGGGATAATAGGACAGGGAATTCTTCCGTGAAGGGCAACCACTGCCACGAGGTGGCATTCGTCTGAAAGGTTATCGCGGCACGCTGCAATAGCACCTCAGATCTCGAATGGGACACCTCGAATGACAGGGACTAAATCACTTCGGTGAGAGCCGACGCCATACTCGACTTCGCAGTACGAGTTCACCACCCGCACGCAGATGAGCCACAACCACGCACTAGAGTCCAGCAGAACCTTCCACGCATTCGCTGGAATAAGAGCTGGCCCTTGATGCACATATACAGCGCACGGACACGACGACAACTCAAGAAAACTGCGTTCTCCAATTGGAAAGCCTTGCGAGCCTAGTCCTACAGTCTAAACCTGGTTGGATGTCAGCGTTCTTCTGGCTGTAGGCAGGCAGCCAGTGGCTGCGGAGACAGTCCATGGCCCGCAAGCTAACCTCGAAGAAAAGCTCCAAAGGAGGAAGTTTCTCAGTCCAGGCCACAGCCATACGGCGACAAAGAGTTGGAAGCATTTGCGGCCGGGAGCAGTTTGCGGCAAGACAACACTCCTGTACACAAAGCACTACGAAATATATCATTCAGGGCGCCTCCCAGGAGAAATAAAGCAAAAACCACTATTTGTTCACACGGAGGAAGCGGCTGCACGCATCTCGACAGGTGCCGCTAGAAGCTGACGGTTTTAGGGAACCGGAAGAAAAAGACGCACTTCCGCCTGGCTGTATTACCGTGCTGTCTTCCTGGTGGTCGAACCGCGCGTCCTTCCATAGCTTACCTCCAGAAGTGCCACGCTCTCCTCATGCGTCAGTGGGCCGTGAGAGGAAGAAGCCAAGCGAAGATCGTGCTTGAGACGGTCCTGACGAATCAGCTCACGAGGGTCTGCAAGACGCCATTCGTCGCTCTTCTTTGGGTTGAGTTCGTCCTGAAAACACCATCGGGGATCTCAGATACGTACAACATTGTGGAACGAGTGGAAGCAAGGCATGCGTCACTTGAGTAATGAACGGCAGTCGACACGAGGAGTCAAGTGAGAAGAGCCACGCAGCGCCGTCGAGAATGACGAAACCTGAACGGTTGCCCCAACTGCCTCGTACGCATGAGTTGAAATAGGAATCTACAAGTCTCGACAAGGGCCGATGACGAAGTACTTAAGAATATGGAGTCCCTGCAAGGACGTGCTGGTCAGACTGCAACGACGCTTGAACAGGAATGTAACGGCGAATAGAAAAGCCTATCTGTGGAGTAAACGAGAGTCCGCTTGTTTTTCACCATGACATGCAACTGTTTCCACCGTCGAGAAGAATCTTTTTTCAGCTAACAACTATGAAAAGGCGTTTTCTTTGATGCACGTTTTCTACTGTTTTTTCCTTCCCGTCACGTTCGCCGGCTTGCGTAGACTACCTCCCTCAAGACACACGGTACAGGGAAGAGTCAAACTACCTCATCCTGCCAAAAACTTGAAGTGTGTTCTCACTTGAAGCTCGAGAATCTGCCGTTGCAACTCGACGTGTGCCTCTCTCGTAGGACGCGCCTGTAGCTCTGACTCAAGTTGTTCCGCCCGGCCTTCCAGCTACAAACAGCGGGAAAAAGAAAATGTCAGAGGAAAGCAAGTTTACACGGCTAAGAAGTGAGTCGGTCCCCTGCATAGAGTCGCAGCGTCATCACGAGAATGACCCTCTCTTCACAGGGTATAACCTCTTTTTCCTGGCATGCAGGGTTTCCCCTCCTTCCGTGGTGTTTACAGGTGCATCTGACCCTGCGGCTATAACCGCGTTTCAGCAGATTTTCGCCGGTGTCTTGGTGAGTCACATCAGGAAACATATTTGCTCTGGCACGATAAACACTTTGAATACAGGAAGAGAAAAAAGAAGCGTTGCCCGTACTATGTACCTGATGCACGAAGTGTAGGTCTCTTCACCATCAACGCACAAAACCAAGTCGCTGATCGCCTTTCTTCAAAATCTGTAGAAATTGAGAACTACACTACACTGGCAGGAAGGCGCGAGAACGTTTGGCTACGGTCCTCAGGATCGCAAATCCATTAGTAGACGTATCTGTCAGTGTCTCCCTAAGAAGCTCCCCTTAGTCATGGTGAGAAAAGACATATCTTTACAGAGTGAAGAAGTTAGTGTGTCATATGAGGAATTGAGAGAAGTGTTCCACCCAACCACTGAACCTCCTTACGCCTGGGATGCCGCTTTCTGTCAATGAGAGACTGAACAGAAGTCCCGACCAAAGTTTTCTTTGTTCCTACGGGGCAGGCGTCAAGCGCCGACGCGGGAACATACCTCGGCGATCTTCAGTCGTAGGCCTTGCTGGGCTTCAGCTTCCGCTCTTCGGGCCTGCTCGAGCTGCGACACAGATACAAAAGAGCACCACCTTTTTGTAACGCCATCTCAAACAAGACCTACGGACCCTACTGCGATACTTGAATCGAGTGAACGTCCGAGGGAACGGGCGAGGGAAAGTGCCTCAGGTATCAACAACAAAGGACTACGCACTTTGTGAAACAATCACAAACGGTGCGTCTGGAACTGGATTACAGGCGCTATCTTCCCAAAAGAGCTTATCCTGAAGGCCATGCAGTTAAGACTATCCCAACACAATGGGGGATAGAAACGTAAGTCGTAACAGCACCCGGGAAGGCCGCCTGTCTTGAGACCTAATTTAAAACCGAACAAAACAGTGATAGCAATCATTTGCAAGATCAAGGACGACTCTTAGACAAAAAGCAAGCAGTCGCGATCAGGAGATGAACACAGGTCCTCTCCTGCACCTTGGTCCGCTAGTGCCTACCATCTCACCTTTCTATTTGCCCTCGAAAGATTCTCGAGAGCTCCTTCAAGTCTCCCCACTTTCTCTAGCCACCGCTTCGCGTCACTAGCTGTATTATCGCCATCAGCTGCCAATCGTCGCCCTGACGTCGACAGTCCCGATTCTCGCCTCCCGCTGCATCCTTCGAAGAACCCCGCAAAACAGGAAGAAGAAAACTTGCTAGGTTGTTGGTCTCCCGCTCTTCCAGAAGAAGCCAAGACGAACGAAGCGCCCAGGCTTCTGCTTCGCCGGCCGCTGGTGGTGCCTTTGACAGTGGACGCGTAGTCGAGCACATGGCATGGACTGGGCTCTAGAAGAGGAGGAACTGAAGAAACCTCCAGCAAACATGTCCTTTCTTCACCCTCCCTGAACTGCCGCAATAAAGAGGCATCTTCTCCCTCCGCGTAGGCCTTCAGAGCGCCTGTCGGGGTTATCGTGGTGCTGAAGGAAGCTATGACTTGTGGGGCTTTGTGTCGCCGGAAAACGCCAAGTTCTTGTTCTTCCCAGTTGCTCGGGAGAGCACCAATCTCTTCTTCCCCCATCCGTCCCTGTCGAACTTCTTCAAGGTTTGCTTGGGTCTCTCGGAGAGCTCTTGTTAAGGACTTGACTTCTCTCTGCAGGCCAGCTATCCTCGCCTCGTAGTATCTGGACACCTCGGTCAGCTGTCTTTCCTGTTGTATGGACCTAGAGCCTCCTGCACCCCCTCCTCCTGCACCAGCGAACGTCTTTCGTACCTGTCTGGTTTCTCTTTGTCGAGTTCTCGGGGACAAAAATCCTCCACCCGGAGCTAACCCCCCTACGGGTCCTTGGGATGGAAAAAGATCTTGCAAAGTACGCCGAGCGCGCAACCGACGTTGTTCATCTTCTCTTACAAAAGCATCTAGCTGCTCCTTAAGCTTCTCCTTCTCTCTCTCCTTGAGTCGTACTTGCTGTGTCTGCATCTGAAGTTGTCTTCGAGCTGCCTGAATCTTCTTCTGCGCTGCTTCTAGACGCAGCTGAGTTTGAGTAAGCTGCGCCCTAGTAGACGCGGCCTCCTCAGTCTCCCGCTGTAGTTGACTGACCAGTGATCGGAGCGAGGCAACCTGAAGTCCAGGGAACCGCACCAACCGTATAATTGATAGATTCCATAGTCACGAGAAGCGGTCAGCGGCGCACACCAGCAGGCACGTCCAACCATATGAGGTACATAAACAGGCAGATCGACAGATCATAGCCATAGACGCGGACTGAAAGACTTAGTGTTGAGAAACCGAGGACGCATTCCCCTTGATATCTGCGCTATGCGCTTCTTGGGGAGGCATCCCTTGAAACCACCAGCCCGTGCTCCGAACGTCGACTGCTAAAGCAGCGCAACAGCCTCGTTACGATCAGATCGGACGCAGAGATATGTGCGCGAGGCGGAAAGCAGGCTCCTAAGCACACGCCCTGGTATTCCCTTCGGCCGGAGCGGCGTCGAGGCGACTCCCAATCGCGGACTTCCATGAGAAGTACAGAAGCAGCTGCTCCTGACACTCTCTGACATAAAACTTATCAGCTCTCGCGAAGACTGGGTCTAGAGAAGATCACGGCCTTACATCAACAAAGATCACCCATATACATCAAACCCTCGCGCACACATATGTGGACGTAGCTGCACTTACACGTTACACGTAGGCCCTTCTCCTCGTCTCGAGAAGTACATATTCATTCGTGTCAAGAAGCGCAAAGCTGATGTCGCCGCGAAGGTTGCACATAGCCCTCCCACATCGAGCTACCCAGTCCAGGGACGAACCGGAAGCCGGGCTCACAGCCGCAGAAAACGAACGCGGGAAGCGAATACTCACGTTCAGGGCCGCATCGCTAGAAAACAACAAACAGAAGCTCCCTGTCCCTGGCCGAGCAAAAACAAGTGACGTGTAGCCGTTCTTTCTCCGGCAAACTGACCAAGTAACATGGTTTTCTTGAACTTCAGCGACGGAGCTGGCCTGGACCCGTTTGGAAGACATCAGTATTCACAGGAGGCACTTCGCAAGCTGACCCCAGGGGCCTGGCAGCCTTCTGTGGAAACATAGTGGACGTGTGCTTACGCCATGAGCACGTGTCGCTACCGGGCGAAGTGTTTCTCCTCACCTGTTTCTCTGCCTCTTCCTTCTCTTCTCTAATTGCGTTGCATTTGACTTCAAGGCTTCCCACGCTCGAAGCCTCCCTGCGCAGAATTCCTAGACGCTCTCCGCGACTTTTGTAAGCTACCAGGACTTCATGAAGTTTGTCCGCCATTCCTTCTAGAACCCGGTGTACGTACACATCTGTCTCTATGAACGCTTCTGTCGTGACATCGTCGTCAGGATTGATTTCCTGTCCTCGGCTTCGCCCAGAGGAGAAAGAGTCTCCGGTGTCTTTATCTCCACATGCCGAAACACCGACGGCTTCTTCCGTTGAGATTCGCCGAGATCCGAGTTGCCGCCGGGGAGGGGGTCCCCCCGTATCAATACGGTGGAAACCGGCAGCTTGAAGTTCCTGATTCATGAACTGGACCATGACCTCGACAGCTGCTTCGGTGTTCTCGTCAAAAGTGGCCCCTCGGTCAGACTCGCCTTTTACTTTGTTCGACAGAGTTTCCCGGGAACCATCCCCGTGTAGCTGGAAAAAATCCAAACTTTGACTGGGCTCCTCTTTGATTCCCTCCTTCCCACAGATTACCAGGCCAACTTCCTTTCTTGGATAGTAAGAACGCTCTGCTGGGGTAGGCTCACTTCTGGCCTGCGGTCGGTGGTGCTCGGGAAGGATATCTGCGTCTCCCCTGGCCACTATCTCGCAATGACGGCGATGCACTTCAGACCGAGTCAGCTCTCGCGGGCTCTCTGATACCGATCGACCCGCCAGGTGAATGCCGTTAGCTCTTCCCATATTCTGTCCAAAAGGTATCTGTGGTGATGCAAACAAGTGTCCCCTAGTCTCATCACCTTGGATATGATGTGAAGACTCTTCCTCTTCTGGACGTACGCGCGGCCCGGCCGTTACTGGTTGACGGCTGCGGCTTCCTTCCTCTTCTTCAGAAAACCATTTTCCTTCATTCTCCGCTGCACCCTGCTCCCAGAGTTCACGAGTACGTCGCGCCTGTCCCCCTTCGTGTTGGTGCGCATGTAGGACCAAGGCTGGAGGTCCTCTCAAAGCACCCTTTTCCCATGTCCGATATGCATCTTCTTCAGATAATGAGACGTCTCTCCGATCTCTCCGAGGAGGCTGTGCCGACACACCCTGCCACGAGCTTAACATATTGGCCTGCATCTGTTGGTTCTCAGCAAGGGTCGTTTCATCACATTGACGCACGCCATCGTGCGTATAGTCGGCTTCTAGAGGAAGAGGGTACGCTCCTCGTTCCTGAAGATGCGCATGTCCGGACCATCTCTGCTCGACAGTCTCTCCGTCTCCGCTGCGAGCTTCACCACTTTCTCCGGCTGGCCACAATGCATCAGGCTGCATATCGGTAAAGCGTTCGTCATGTCCTGCTTGGCTTTCCAGGGTGAAGGCAACCTCTTGCCGCTCTTCGTAATAATGCCCTCCCTCAAATACCTGCTGCTGTTGCGCGGAAGGAATCGACTCTCCAGTGGGACGCTCGGCAACCTCATTTCCAGACAAATAAGAATGAGAGGGAAAGTCTAAAGAAGCTTCGACAAAAACGACGCCTCCGGAACCGCTGTCGTTTGTCGAAGGTGCGAACCCCTCAGTACCTGAAGCACTCTGAGGAAGCCGGACAACAGTATCAGCCCGTGCGAAGCCAGCAGAGGGTCGCAGGGGAGTGTTTGAAGGCTTGGATGCCAGTGTACACGACACAAGCCGCCCTGCCGCCTTTCCCGAGAAAGCGTGGACGGGTATTCTCTCGCCTTGAGAAAGATCAGTACGATAAGGACACAGAGATCCCGGAGACTTTGTCTCATCCAGATGTGACAAAGGATACGGTCGTCCTCTTATGCCTTGCACGTGTCGGCGCTGCTCCCCCTCTTCCTCGCAAGCCTGAAGGGAGTGAGCTGCTGACAAAGCCGCGTCCGAATCGGCTTCGTCGCTCTCATTCCGCTGCAAGGTTAGTCCGCCGATCACTGGAGAAGGGCTCTCACTGCTCCCTGGAAAGCTCTTTCCCAAGTGCAGCACCCCTTCTTCACAGTTTTGTTTGCACTCGTCGGCGCGTTGTGCTGCGGTGAAGACACCAAGGAACGAATGATGCAAGCCGTCGTTACCCAAGGGACGCCTATAGACTCTGGTATAAGAACCCTGACTATTTTCGGCAGAACTGTGACTGTCGCCTTCTGCATGTCCTGCACCTCTCGGAAGAGAAGAAGAGGGGAGTCCGAAACTTCTTTTTCTGTGGTAGAATGAAGAAGGTGAAGAAGAATACCCACTTGGCGAAGCAGATCGACAGGAAGCAGGTGGAGTATTCTCTGTATCAGTCGTGGCTGCTACCCCGAAGTCAGCTGTGCAAGCCAGCGGATGAGGATGTCGGCCCGGAGACGACGTTGGTGTCCCACTGTGGTAGTACGGCGAGGGTCTTTCGACGGTCAAATCTTCGCAATCCCTCGTCGCCCTAGGAGGGCCGCGCAGCCCTTCTAACCCGACCCCACTTCCTGAACTAAACTGAGATGACGGACGGGATGACACGGGGTGTGCCGCAGACAAAGCTGAAGCCGGCGTAGCGCGTCCTTTTCCGGGCATTCCGCAAGCTGACCGTTCATCCTGAACTCGAGACCCCGAACACTCGAAAGTGCCACCTTGTCTCGAGGTAAAGAGTGACCTTTCCAAGTGAGATGCAAACAGCTTGCTTGCCGTACGCGGGATTGCGTTCTGCGTATCGCTTTCGGGACGAGTCTCCTCTGCACCGTTTCCTGTTCCTCCACCGGTACCTAGAGCTCCTGGCGCCCCTTCCGTGTCTTTGTTCTTGTGCTCAATGGGACTACTCTCAGGCACTTGTACGCGCGACGGCGGTAGTGTGACCCCGGGCTGCATCTCTTCGGTAAGACCGGAGTGAATGTCGGTGCAACCTAGTTTCACCGACCCGCAGTTTCCTCCCCCCCCCGCTGCGACGGCAGCTTGGCTTCCATTCCTTCGAAGCGAACCGTCTCGTAGAGGAGATATAGTCGTGCTGAGAGAAGACGGTGCAGTCCGGCCTTCACGGAAAACCGTGTATGGACTAGGAGCAGGGGAAGATCCCTGTTCCCAGCGTCCTAACTCAAACAACTGCAGGCGCCCGCTAGAGGTGGAGTCTGAAACCTGCGCTGGTGTGACTGTCCCGCTGTTGAGCATGCCGCTACCAGTAAGGCCGGAGGAAGACGAGGAGGAGAATGACGAGAAAGGCTCTGCACGAGTGGACAAACGGAGAAGGAATGGTAATCGCAAAAGTCCACCGTACCCGCTGATACAGAAAGTCTCGATATCATGGGCGCTCGAATGCACAGAGACGGAAACAGCGGTACGGTAGCACTACGAGAGGAGGATAGAACAATGAATACAACAGCCCGGCATACACACTGGGCCGTCTTCTTCCTGCCGTGCCGGCCGTTTCTCGGCGTTCTTCTCACATATATGGAGACCAAAGATCCTGCGCGCCTGAGCAAGGACGTAGTCTGTTGAGTTCTCTGGGTCAGAAGTGCCCAGACACTTTTTGGCAGAAAACAGACAGACAGCTAACTAAAAGTACGCAGAACGGCGTTTCCAAATATCCACCCACAGCAGGCAGTAAGAGGATAAAGAGCACCACCACGTGCCCGATGCCGTAAGGAGAAACTGCCAAGCAAACAACTAGCCAGACAACATCTACCGCATGCCGACAAATATCTCTTTCTGTCTCTGATAGCAATTGTGCTTTCAAACCAGAAGCAATGCGCCAACCTGTCAGCTGATGCTGGAGCTGTGACAACACCGGCCTCCTGCTGTGACGGAACAGTGTAGCAGAGAACGTCCACTGTACGGTCAGCACTGCTGGAGGGAGGTAGGGAAAGCAGAGACGTGCGCCCTTCTGTCGGCAACCACACATGAGACACGAGCACCTGGCTATATAGTTCGGGTCTCGCGAAGCCGCTAGGCACCACAGCCATCGTTACCCTTGCCCTACCTGATCCAGCAGTCGTGCACCGACTGTTGGCGAGTCGATAACCCTCCTTCGCGCTAATCCGTACTGCACCAAATTGATCTTTTTCTCCTTCTCTTCTGTTTTCGGCGACCTGGGGTCTCTCATTGTCTTCTCTCTTTTGGAGTCCCCCTGGCCTCGAGAGCTCATCGTCAAACCCACCTGTACTCTTGTCGTCTCCGTCCTTACTTGTGACCGTCCTGACCGGTACAGACTGGCCCGATCCCACCGCGTCGCCCTCAGTGCCGTCGACCAGCAGCCAGCTTCCGAGCAGGGGGTTCCCTCTTCCGTGGATAATATGAGTTTCCTGATGGCCAGCAGAATGTTGTGGCTCGCCGGACGTGTCCATCGAGCTCTTCTGTAGATATTGCGAACCCTCCCTTCCCCTGCTATACGTGCCAGACACCCTCGATCCCTCAGCTTCTTTCTCTCTGATGGTCGCTGGATCAGGAAGACGAGAATTGCCTCCCAATCCTGCAAGTGGCACCCCCTCGCTGTGTAAAGTGGTTGCCGGTCGATCTGCAGCATGTTCTCCGCCCCCGGACGCGACAGACGATATCACAGACTTTTTGACAGGGGTGCTTTTGACCGGAAACTCATGTACATCTGCTGAGGTTTCTTCTGAAAGGTGGTGAGAAAGAGGATTCTCTTCGCGCGTCTCCGTTACAGAAGCGAGCTGTTCAGTTACTCCGTCTGGAAAGCCTTCCGGCACCACTGCGAGAGGTGCACTGTGGCTGCGAACTTTCGCTGGGGGCTCGTCGCTTGTGTCACTTCCATCCGCTGTCTGTCTTCGAACTCCTTCACTTTTTCGTCTCCTCTCACGGCCGCCACTTTGTCGGCTAAGAAGATGGCGTTCAACACGTCTGCTTGTTCTGTCTCCTCCACCCTTTTCTCCTCGTAACATGCGCTCAGCAGCTTCAAGCAACTGCCGAGACCGAAGAATCTCCTGCGCAGCTGCACTGGTTGGTGAAACCTTGCCCACCTGTAACGAAGAACATGGGGAAGTCCTGGTCACCGACGAAGCCGAGCACGGAGAAGTGAGATGGCTCCCTTGCGTGGTGGTCCGCTCCGGCAACGTCCTCACGCGTACACGTGTCTCTCCACCAGCGTTGCTTCGCTCGCTCCGCCTTGGATGGCTGCTGAGCTCGGCAGCGGAGTCATCTGTAGAGCCCTGGAGTTGTTCGGAAAGGCTTGAACTCCGGCCAGAAGCCGAGTACGAGTCTAGATTAGAAACGTTCACGTGGCGACTGTCGGCCTCCCCTAACATCGCTCGGCGCCTACCTTGCCTCTCCTGGGTTTGCTGTCGGTTTTCAGAAGGCAATCGCCTTTCACTGCCAAAATCTTGTTGCTGCGAATCACTTCCGCTGGATCCCGCGGACCGTCGCAAACTCTGTCGAAAACACTCCGCTGGTTCTCTTCGCCTTCTTTCATCTCGGACGGAGTGCCGTTGCTCGGCCCTTCTATCTTGTTGATTGTGCACTAGTCGTTCGCTCGAGTGGTCCCTTGCCTCTTCCCCTCTATGAAAAGCCGTTTGCATTGCTTTGGCTGTAGGTGGCCGAGACAGCGCGCCCTGTCGACGACTTGCGCCGTCACTCTCGTCTACGCGCGTCTGGCGACTTCCCCTGGGAGACTGGCCTTCTCTGCCACCAGTTCCACCGTCTAGTGGACTAGATTCTTCTTGCCTGCCAAAAGAGACAGCTATGTCAGCCGAGTAGACCGGTTGCGTATCTCTCGGACACACAAACTTGTCCCCCCCAAAGGCGACGGTGCTACCAGTCCTTCCCTGCGTCTGCCAGTTTTCTGGTCCTTTCTCTGCCCCGGGATTCTCGGACCTGCACGCTCCTTCACTTCCGGGATTCCTCGCTGTCTTCCCTTCTCGCCCGGGTGAGAAAGTGTGGCCAGGACGGGCTTCGGAGACCTCTTGCCGAAGTGGACTGAAAGGTAGAGATGCTACGTACTTCTGTACCGCGGGGCCTTGGCCGCCTGAATGCTTCGCGTGTTTCCCCGCAAGAAAAGCAATCCCTTTGTTCATTCGAACCAGATCGAAAGGCGTGTCTAACTCACTTAATAGCAGTGGTCCACGTCCTGGAGTGCTTAATAATGCACAGCCAGGCGATGAGGCGGCCCCTCGCCTCAAGGAGGTGGGGGACGCAGGTACCGCGACTCCTGACTGCTCCGACCACAGCTTTTGTGGAGATGCGTCATGGTCGCTGTCCCTTTGTTCGGCAGCATTCCACCGCGGCACTTTCTGGCTCTCAAAGGAGGAAACGCGTGGAAAAACTGCAGCCTTATTTACTGGACTACCTGACACGGGCACGTGAGGGTGAAACCCACCACTGCTCGTATGTGCTACTGCCCGTGTTGCCTCCCGAGGAGACATCGCACGCGAGTCCGGGACGCCATCAGAACTTCTACGGGGGGAGTACTGTAAGTAGTACATGCTGCGCTCATTATGAGCAAAACTCTCTTCGGCACAGCGGGACGACAGGCCATTAGCAGAGGACGGTGGGTATGCATGTCGAGAGTCCTCGGCAAGAAAACTGCGGGAACACTGTGCGTCTTGGCGACGATTGCCCGTCCGAGATAGGGCATTCTTGGAGTCGTGAGAAGTGGCACGCAGAGTCCCTGATGCTTGGTCGGAACCACGTCTTTCCCCGGAGAAACTGCTCGACAAACTTCCTGAGGAGGCCGGGTCGTGGCAACTACAGCTACTATTACTACATACACAGTCACTAGATGGAGAGCGAGAGGTGCTGCCTCTTCTGCTGCCTACTGTGTTCTTTTCTATTCCATAGGTCGGACGCGTTCCGCATGAGTTCTGAGCGCGCGACGTCTCCCCTTCCCAGCTGTCCCACTGACGGAAGGGAGAAGCTGAAGGAGAACACACTGACGGAGGAGGTGAAACGAATGGAGAAGGCGGTCGGGCAGAAGAGGGAGGAAGAGAAGACGGGCACGAAACTGGATGGCAGCCACCGGGGGATGGAGATGCTACAACGAATTCGTGACCACGGCCAGCAACGGTTCCCGCGGTGGATGAGGAAACCATCGTGTGAAACTTGGCAGCACCTCTTCTCGACCGGAAGAAGTAAACAAGACATCAGCAGCCCAAGGCCTGGAGGAACGAGAGAAGACACCTACACAAACGATAGCCGCTCCCAAAAAAAGCTCAGGGATGAGCGAGAGATTGAAGCGATGCTGGCGAAAACAAGGCAAGTGAAAAAAAACAAATCCGAAGTCAGGTTGCGAATCAGAGAAAGATGAAAGAAAGTCCCAAGAAAGTAATAGTAGAGTTTGACAAGCAGCAAAGCGGCAAGCGTGGTAAGACAAGAGAAGACATGGGAGTCCTGGGTGAGTTCCGCAGTTTCTTGGGAATGACTGTGCGCACTGTGAAACAATACAAAGGATGCTCGCCCTGGCTCCGCAAAGAAGATGAAGAAAAGGATTGTCGAAACGAAGGACTCAGAAAACGAGGAACTCGACCAAAGATGAGGCCGGAACACGTTTCTGGCAGGGCACTGGAGGGCGGCAAACCTCGCCCCAGTGTGAAGCCGGTTCCGAACCTAGGTTTGTACTGCCCGTGAAGATGTCACACTACAAAGTTTTCCGAGTTCCTTTCAGTATCATCAAATCAAGAGACGCCCATGGAGGCAGCTTCGTGGAGAAAAAACGAAAGATAGCGGAACAGGGCACCTGCCGCGCAGCATCCAAACTCTGACGACGCGCGAAGATACAGACTGAATGGTTGATGCACACGTGCTTCAGGGCGGACAAGACGCCTGCGTCGCCCCAGGGAACAGACGAACACCGCGGCTGGATGGAACGCACGAAATAGTCGGCAAGGGAGACATCTCGAATACAGGAAGTGAGAAAAGAGGAACAGCGTCTCTCTTCTGCCAGTTGTGTACGCATCTCCCTGGGGACACCGTCGAAAGACTGCGAGCTCCCGCTCTCCCGGTGGCAAAGCTTCTTGTTCCGCCATTAAGCCGTTCGAGCGGCTCTCACCGTCCTGCAGTACCTACACCGTAGCGTCACTGGCGGTGGTTTTCCGGAGTGTGGCCTGCCAAGCCGGGTATACAGGAATACAGAGCGGCACACAGCGCTGCTTCGAGTAGCGATTCCTCAGCTGGAAATCATATAACTCTTCCTCTAGTTGGTCCTTCTGGAGCAGCTCCACTAGCAGTTGCCCAGTGCTCATGTTCGGCCGGCCGCCATAGCTCTTTCCCGTATGTTTTTCCTCATGTGCGTCTGGCTGGTTTGTGACCGAGTTTTATCCATTGCCCGGCAGTATGAGTCGCATTAGCCGGCTTTAGGGTTGGACAGTGTTCCTTTCCGTGAGAACCTCGAAGACGGAAGGGGAGATGTACCAGGTATTGCAGCGCACCTGCATGGTGTTGGGAGGCGGCGCACGCGGGGGGGGGGAGCGGCCTCCCCGTTTTCTGGTTCAGGAAAAGAGGGCACACATGGGAAGCCGTGACTGGCACACGGAGGATGCTCAGATGATAAAAGAAGAAGCATCGATTTTGACTGGGTAGTTAGGCCACGTCTCTCTTCTCTTTGATTAGTCCTCTCTTCCGACTGGCTCCCGACGGCCGCCGACACTGTGCAGCCGGCTGTCGCTTTTGCTCGATTTCTCTGTTTCGTCTTCGTTCATTTCCGGCCTCTTCTTTGGAACGAAAGAGCCAGTCTTCATCTTGTTCCTAAAGCATTAGAGGCGAGCAGCGATTTGCGGGATTTTAGGGGCTCCTCCGGTGACGCAGCGCGTTGCGTCTGCGTGCACACCAGCAGGAGGGATCATCGTTTGGTCAATAGCGGCCGGGAACAAGAGTGGTGTCAGCTAAAATGCTGCAGTGCCCCTTTTCTGAGTAATCAGGCGCGTTCAGCTAATTCGTAAGGTCGTTGCGCATTCCACAGAAAACGTCATCCTTCGAGGAACAGCGTCTCCGAACTGGCCAACCAGGGATCGTTCGGCAGTTCTGCCATTCCGGGATTGTGGCATCTTCCACCCTGGCGTGCTTTTAGGCGAAATCAGTCAGCTTATTCCTGGACAGAACAGGACGGCAGAAGCATCCGTCTACTGGGGCAGTGACGTACACGACCTTCACTCCCCTTCAGTTTGCGTGCCGCCGAAGCCTCAAGTCTTTGAGCGATCCGGGAAGAACACAAGCACCGGGCAACCTAATTTTTAGCTTTGGTTGTCTTCCTTGCTTGCCTAGGCATGATCTCACAAGTTTCGGCAGACTCGACTCCATTCGTTCGACCCTCACCTCCTGTTTCGGGGTAGCCCGCAATTTTCATGCTGTAGAACTATGGTCAGCCTGAGCAACCTCCTATCGTCACGACCCTCGCTCTTCCTACTACACTCATTTGGCTCTCCTTTTACTTTTACCTCTGTCGAGAAAGGGGGGCGATTTGTCTCTTGTTTCAGTTGGTCTCGCGGTGGTGGAAATCGCCAACAGCTTTCTCTCCCTGTCCGGGGTTAAGTGTTCGGTCGTTTTCTTCAGGTGACTCTGCCTGCGTCCTCCATGCTTCCAGGTCTACAGAGAAAAGCAGCGTCTTTCACGTGTCCGGACATATTGAGCGTTCAGTCCCCGCTATTGGAGAGCTTCTGAGGACACGGGGAACGCTTACTAGTGGTAGCTTTTGCTCCTCTTTCCAGAGAGTTTTGTTTGGTTTCACGGATTGGCCGTCAGGTGTCTTTTCTCCAGAAGACTCAGTTCGCATGTTTTCAGGTGTATTCATGATCCCTTTGTTCGCGTTTATGTGCACCTCATATCAGGTGTTTGTACGCTTGTTTTTGGCTCCCGTTGATATCGGCATTTGGAAAGCTCTTTAGTTCGTGAGTGTTTCTCTCCCATGCGCCGAGGGTGCTGGCTGGTCGCGCCTGACGTTCTGCTTTTTCCGCTCGCGTAGTACTGAGATCCATTCCGGTAGACGCTGAATTACCCTGCAGAAGGAAGGCCCCAGATGTGCAAGGCTTGTCGGTTTTCCTCGCCGTTTTCCTCACTTTCTTCCCCTTCGGAACCCTCCGTGGGTGTCGTGTTCTACGGTTACATGTAGAACTGCGTCCACTAAGACTATCACCGAGATCTGCTAGCTTTCTCTCCGGTTCTTTCGGAGCGGCACGTCTCCATGAGAGTATCCGTTTCCGTACACTCCCGCACTGGCCTGAGCAGGAAATCATGCACCTGTGTGGACCTTCAATAAACTCTCTATAGGAAGCCACCAGTGTGCTTGTTGAAGAGGGCAGGTACTCGAAACGCTCCTTGACAGCTAGCCAAATGCCAGCAGTAGCTTCCTCCCGGCGTCCTCCACCCCGGGAGGCTGGGGTAGGTGTGCGGGAAGAAAAAGCAAGGGGCAGCAGCGGAGCCACATCTCTTCTCGCTTCGTCTCCCCTTCTTCGCCGCAAACGCCGCATTGATGTTGCTGTTTGTAATCTCTCGTCCTCCCCAGATGCCACTGCGAGTGAATCCTCAGTCCGTCCTCCTTTGAAGAAGCAGATCTGTACCAGTTCTCCGGCCAAATTTGCTCACGTTGGAAAAGAGCTCACGTCTCCTGTTCGGAGGTCGGCGAGTCCGCCGGTGGGACTGACAGAAGGCTTAGAAGCATCGTGTACGACTGAAAACGACGTCCCGTCGCAGGCTCAGCCGCTGCTTCCAGAAAACAACAGGTTTCTGCTACA
This sequence comes from Cystoisospora suis, assembly GCF_002600585.1. Taxonomy (NCBI): domain Eukaryota; phylum Apicomplexa; class Conoidasida; order Eucoccidiorida; family Sarcocystidae; genus Cystoisospora; species Cystoisospora suis. The sequence goes on from NW_027154598.1 coordinate 88,571, forward strand.
GACCCAGACGACGTGGAGAAATGAAGACGCTGGTTCTCCCCCTGCTGTCTTAGACAACTTGTCGCTCGCGTCACCTACCCGGCGCACAAATTCTCCGCGTCTGCGAGGACGTTTTCCTATCACCAGCTGTGCTGATCCCCGTATTTCGCGGGGAAAGGGGTCTTCGCCTAACATCAGCGCGGATTCTGCTGGAGAAACAGCGGCTAAACTTGCATCGTTAGCCTCACGGATTCCTCTTTTCCCGGCTTTTGATGGGGAAGAAGATGAAGAAAGTGGAGGACATAGAGACTTGCCTTCTGGCTGTAATGACTTAGCAGGGATTTCCAGTGGTAGAAACTTGGCTTCTTTGGCTCCGTGCGTTGCTCACAGTAGCCCCCGTCGTGATCTCTGTTCGTCAGCATTAGCTAGACCCCTCTCATCGACTTACGGTTCGGTCCCCGGAGGAGAAGAAAAAGGGCAGAGTGATACCTTCGGCTTGAATGGAACGAGGGGTGACAGCGAGCTAGTGAGTTCGCCCCTCAAGCGTGCACGGGGGAGACCTCCAGTGAACGAAAGCAGCGATAGTCAGGATGGTGTTTCTTCGTTCGCGCCGCGGAGAGAGCGGGTGAGATCGGTGTCTGGGGGTCTAGGCCTCGGTGACGGGTTTCCAGATTCTCTCATGCCCCGGTCCGGAACACCTCCGTTTAAAGGTCCTCGATCGGAGAGAAGTGACTCAGGTGTAGTTCCCAGCACACCACCGAGGCTGCCAGATTCTTTCGATCTGCCAAGCATGTCATCATCCAGTAGCCTCAGTGAACTCGATCGCTTGAATCTGTTGAATTCGTCGGGGGCGAGTGGAGGGGATGGAACGCCTCTGGGTGCTGCAAGTCGACGTCCTCGTGAGTCGTTCGAGTTCGCTTTGACCGACGAAACGGCTACGCCTTCTCCCTTCAGTCGATCGAAGCAGCGCAGTCGGAGTTCGTTGGTGTCACCTGCAAAGACTTCTGGTGTCGACAGAGGAGGGGGAGATGCTCTCGAAACAGCTGATGCGGTTTCAGGTGGGAGAGGGAGAAGAGAAGGAGAAGAAGATCCTGCATCGTCTTCCTCTTCCTTTGAGCAGGAACTGATGCTGACTGAGTCTCCTTTCCGGCGATCGCCCTTGTCCAGCAAACGACAGTGCACATTCTCACCAGTGAAATTAACTCCTCCCAGAGAGGCCCCATTGTTTTTTCGTGTCAACAACTCACCTAATAAGAAGCTGACTGTAGTAGACTCCACCCCAATCTGGCTATTAGACGACTCTGCTACCTCAGTTATTGACGTCTCCCAGGGGCCATCTGAGCCAGGCGGGGCGACGGGGTCTCCAGCAGATCTTCTCTTCTCTTCGTTACTTTCATCCGAAAATTCCTGCAAGGACAACACGGAAAAGGTCCGCAACCCGGGGAATGACTCCAATTTCGCGGCCGCAGTCGTAGCGTCTGTCCCTGGAGAGACACTGGAGAGGAAAGTAGCTCAAGTCAGCCGGGTCTTCGAGGCTTTCGTTGGTCTGGGACTGGACGCTCTTTTACGACTTCCGCTAGGTAGCGATTTAGAACGTTTGTGGAGCTTGTTCCGCTCCTTGCGCGTAGTATGTGACCGTGAGCATCATGCCGGTAAACCTCTCGCCTTTCACTCAACTGTGCTTCCAGCGTTGAATCGCCTGACACGGACAGGGAATCACCTGGCAGCCTCCTCTTCCATCTTGAATGCGCAGCTACCAGAGCGCGTGACTTCTTCGGTAAGAGACCCAGTGGTCTCAAGTGAAGGGCGAGATCAGCAAAAGAAGAGTAAGCAGTTAGATATTGAAGACCTGGGACGGATGGTGTGGTTGGCTCCTCATCTTTTCGGATGGAGATACAGACGGCTGAGTGCGACGGCTGTGGGTACACACCGGAACACGCTTTTGACCTCTCCTGTTAGTAGGCGTCTTCGGCCAGGAGGGGATGAAAACGAAGGCAGCGAACCAAGGTCTCCGTCTTCTCCCAGGAAAGGTTTGCTTCTGGCCTCTGGCGAGGCCGACGAGGTCGACCTTGAATTGTTAGAGTTCACTCTCCCGGCACCGGGAAATCTTCCGACTGTTTTCCTGAGGGCAGCCGGAGGAAGTGTCGCTCCTGAGGTAAGCCGGAGAAGAGCGATTGGCTGAAACACGCTCTCGTAGTCCGTCCTCCCACTATCGGTTCATCCTCCCCCCCCCCGCTTAGACCTGTCAGAGTACGTAAGAACAGACAACTGTGTATGGTTTTCGGTGTACATTTGCAAGGGAGTCATGTCCGCGTGACGTCAGTTTCTCCTGGGTGGGAGGAAGCTGTGTTCTTGTATTGTGGCACGGTGAAGGAGCACCGTGATGAGCTCCTGCGTCTGACACACGGTTGGAGCTCTATATAAAGCATGATAGTTATTGCAGGATAGTGTATGTATTTCCGTAAACGTAGCATAAGCGCTCTTTTTCGAAGAGAAGGCGCGTTCTGGGGACGAAGCACCTGATCCTGTTCTCAAAAGGAGCGAGCAAGACTCTCGGCACGATTCGTATACCTTCCTACTGTTTAGCGGTCTGTGCATACGCTTAGGCGGGCAGGAAAGAGTGTCTGCGTGTCCATTCCTATTTGTCGTAATCTACTTTTGAACTGTTGCTCGAGTCTTTCTTCTCGTGTTACTTTTTGGATCCACCGCTCTGAAAATGCCGAAGTGGACAGGACCTCTGTGGTCGCGTGCCGGCATTGGTGTATGCACGTTTCGAGGGGTCTGCCCATACCTGTGTCACTGTAATTCGCAGGGGTCTTCAGGAGCTTCTTCAAAGAACAGAGTGCAGCAGGAATGCGCCTCTCTACGTAACGCTGTGCAGATATACCTGTGCGGTTGTTCTGGACTGTCCTTTTTTCTTAGGTGATCATGGTCGGGAGAGAGCCCCAGCCTGCAGCTCGCCTGACGCAGTTCCGCGCGCTGCTGGTTTTTTGGACTTTCCTATGGCAGTGGCATACGCTGCGCCAGACTCGTCAACCGTCATTGCAAGCACCCTTTCTTCAAGCATGCTGGCATTCTTTGGTTTCTAAAGGTCAGTGGGCGGCAGGGTTCGACCCTCAGATGACTCCTCTTCCGCCCTTCCGCTCTTCTCCTCCGCTCCCAGCGAAACCGCTGATTCGTTCTCCTGGAAAGAACAGTTCTTCCGGGAGTCCTTCTTTGCGGAGGAGTCCGGTGTCTTCGTCTGTCCTCTCTCCCATTCGGAACGCGTCGTTGGGTTCGAGAACATCTCCTTTCTCTTCACCCGCTTCTCGGGCTATCTCATCGTCGTCCTCCTCTTCGCTCTTAAGACGGCTTGAAGCGAGTCTTTCTTCCCCGTTATCTTCTGTAGGACTAAGGAACACACTCAGATCGACTGCTGCAGCAGGAAGTACCTCTTTGGGCTCAAGAGGTGCATCCCGCGTATCGGCATCAGAAGGAACTCTCCCCCCTACACCAGATATGTTCAGATGTAGACTGTCAAGTGGAGATCGTTCTCTCTCTCTCTCCTCGGTTTCCGTCTCGGGAATTCATGGAGGCTGTCAGACGAGAGCAGCGGCTAGCCAGATTGGTTTCGATGGCGTCTCAAGACAGCCTGAAATAGAAGATACAAGTGCCACTTCACCGGTCCTAGGCAGCTCCAAGAGGGCGGCTTCAGCTGGTCTAAGTCCGATTTCAGAGAAACTTCGACGAAAGGTAGGCTCCCCGGCCGCAGCCACACAGTCAGGGGCGGCATGATTGTGCGTTTTGATTTGTGTTGCCGCGTATATAGACACACGTAAAGGTGCTCGCTGGATGTATCTGAATGTTTATATGTCTGCCGCAGCAGATGCTATACATCCGTACGCTAACACAGAATGACTTAAGATTGTGTCCTGATGGTTGCGTGTCCAGGTACTGCTGCGAGATTGGTGTAGCTGGGTCTCTGCCAAGAACCAGAGCTCTTGCGGCGGGGATGATACAGTAGTGGTGTATGTTGTACCGACTCAGGGAGATGCCGAATCTTCTCCGACGTCGCTTAATACCATGTGGCCAATCTTCTCTTTTTCGCTCTTTTTTCTCCTTATGTGCCTCGAGAGGGAATCTGTGGAATCCGCTATTTTGTCCCGGGATGTTCTTGATCTTTCGCGTTGTTTTTTTCAGGTTGGTTGGGCCCGCGCATCTGTAGGAAAGTCGTGCATAAGCAAGTTGCTGTGACCTTGGTTTCTGTCTTTTCCCTGCAGACAGAAGAGCGGAGAAGGGCTCGGCTGCAGCAGGAGGAAAGGCGCAAGCAGCGAGCCGCCCTACACTAGTGAGTGTCTGTGGTTTTCTCTCACCCAAGAGGTGTTGAAGTTCAGCGTTATTGAACACGTCCACGAAGACGCGCACGAGACGCACCCGCGGGCACTCCGAGAGATGCAGGAACTCGGCAGGGAATGGATGTGCTTGCGTCCGAAGTCTGCTTGCGATCAATTTGTACTCGCACTGCAGCAGTTTATATGACCGTAGGACCGCGCATACCCCTGTCTTTCTGAAAGGAGAGGCCATGGTACCACGTATATTAGCCGCTGAGTGATGACACAGCATATACTCTTGCTCCTACATCGAAGCGGCCACGTGACCAGATGGCCGTATCTCAGCCTGGGTTGCGTCCCTGTTGCCCTGTAAAAAGTTTTGCACTTGTTGTCGCGGAGGCGGATTGGCAGGATTCTGTTTGTTTTCTTTCAATGGCCTGTCAGTCTAGAGAAGTCCCATGAAGACAGACGTGAGTATCCGATTCCCGTCTCGAAGTAGGAAGGGACCGCCTGGTAATTCGTGGTTCGTGTTCTGTACGAGTTTGTTGCTTTGTGTTGCTCAGCATATGCTGATACATTGCTGTCGTCCGTACACACCCAACGACATCGTGCGTTTCTTTCGCAGCGAAGAGCGACGGTGGGCTAACGTCGCGTGGGTGCTTGGCCTCCTTTTGGACGCGTGCGTGTATCGGGATCGTCGCAGCAAGATCGACTTGAAGACGTTCATGAGTCAGTTCGTACTCCATTCGAAAATTCCGCTGAGTACCCACGTTGTTGAAGAATGCCTGCAGGCCCTTGTGAACCTCAGCCCGACCGCGTGAGTCTCTCTCCTGTGTCGCTGTCTGCGTGTGCCTTCTTGAAAGAGAGCTCTCCAATCCTTCTGATACCAGCTGGCAGGCTGCCCCAGGCCAGCTGAGAAAGGATGCGCCAGCGACAGGTGAAAACTTCACCTCGGACGCCGCGGAGGTGTGTGTATGGTTCTGTACGTGTGTATGTGTGTTCATGACTCTCTCAATATTGCCTAGTTTAACCAAAAAGTCACCGCACTCCCTCACATGCTAGTCGCTACTAGAGTGAGTTGATCTTGTACCGCTTGGCCACAAAGTGGCTAGATGACGACACGGCTGCGTTTGAGCGGCCTAAAGTATCGGCGTCTGTACCATCTAGTCCACGCGGTCACGTCGCTGCCGTGCAGTGCGTCCATTACATCGTTGTCGGTTTGTCCGACCACACGTGTATCAGCTCGGGAACGGGGTTTTAATTTCCTCCTCTCGTGTCGACGCTGGACAACCAAGGTGCGTGTCCTTTCTTTTTGATACAGCGTCTCATTCGATGGGTCCGTCATTACACTCGCGCCCTCTGCTAAGTAAGTCATTATACAAACAGCCTGTCACTGATGCGTCACGGCACATGGGAGGCAAAATGTGATAGACGAGGCCTCAGTTTGCTGTTCTTCGCGACGGCAAACAGTAGTGTTTCGCCCGGACTGCTGTGGGGTCGCAGAGGAGACCAGGCCAGATTCAGTATCAAGCGTTCCCTGCTCGGTATGTGTCTTTTACAACTGGGAGAGGCAAGCGGCGCAGCTGCATGGAAAAAAATCTAGGACTGGATCCTTATGAGTGTGAGTAGTGATGATGAGAATGCCACGGCAGCAAGATCGATCAATTTGTACCAGGTGGTGCCGTAGACGCAACGTGGGCAGAATATCAGCCAGTCTTAATGCGTGGATACAAGGGAACCTTGTCCTTGGCGTTCTGCTGAAGAGCCTCCCCGCACACAGCGCTGTGACCTAGTGTCTCCTTTGCCGTGAGAGGGCGGTTCTTGGTGTCGGTTTCTCTCTGTCCGAAGCGCTAAAAATTAAGCCCATAACTCGCGCTGTTGTGAGTATTGCATACTCATGGCCGACAGCGTACCAAACATGGGGCCATATGCCTAGCATGTCTTCCATCTGGGGAGGCCATCTCTTTCTGTCAGACTGTAGCCGGACTGCTGTGGGGTCTCAAAAGAGACCGCGCCAGACTCAGTGTCAAGCGTTCCCTTCTGGGTGTGTGTCTTCTACAGTCCAGAGACTCTCCGTCAACTAGTTGACGGACAAGTACAGGAGGCGCGAGAAGCTATCCAGGCTTTCGCCGAGGAGTCGCGGGAGCCAGGGGAAGCGTAGATGAAGAAGCGGCATCCACAGCGCCTCTAGATGCGTGAAAGCATTGTCAGCCTGGAAGGCTGCGTGCAGCTGACGAGAGAACGCGCACAAAGGCGATGTCTCCTTTTCGACTGACCGGATGGCCACCAAGCTGGCGGCGGAATGACAACAAAGTAGAACTTGAGTGAGGGGGAATTTGGAGACATGTGTTTGCCTGTTTCACTCAAAGCGCGTGCTTGGAATGAACCAGTCCCGTGAGCTTGTGATTAAAAACCATGTAGTAAACCAAGGTCGGACAAGTGGTGGTTTGGAAAACGTATGGCAGAGAGAGAAAGAAATGAAACATCTGAGGGGGCGACTCAAGAAAGTGTTTCCTCCCATACCAAGTAATAGTTGAAGTAGCGGCAGCGTTTTAGGCCGTCGCAGCGGCATGGGAGGAGAACAGGCCGTAGTCAGGGATCTCTTTGAGGGACTCTCCCTTAATTATCTCTTGTCGCGCAGAGAGAGAGCTTGTTTCTGGTGCGGACAGTTTCTGTCATGAAGTACAAAGATAAAGACGACGATGTGCGCGTGCGCTCTTGGGTGAGGTTTGGCCACTACGAGAGTCGACCCCTCAATTGGTGCGTGTAGGATACGTCGCCCGTCTAGCATGAACTATATTTGTATACGCGTCAGAAGGGGTCTAGGAGTGCTCGGGTAGCGGTTGTTCGCAGAAAAGCATCTGCGGCAGTGTGATTTGTCGGATGGGGGGTGCTTGCCCAGCAACCATAAGTTGCAATGGAGGAATCCACAGAAGTAGAATGGCAGGTGCGTGGACGCGTGTGTCTGTGGACGCGCAGTATCTCAGCAGTGCGCTTCCGCGTGCAGAGTATCAGCTTTTGAGAAGCTTGATGCAGCCGTGTTTTCCAACGTCAGTTGAAGTGTAGCAAAGACTATTTTTCGTTGTGTTGTCGAGTTCGTTCTTTTTCGGGCGGGCGCAATGTCCTTTGTTTCTATAGTAGCCCATGATGAACTCCAGAACTATCTCGGATTTTGGGCCTAGTAGCGGCTGTGTCTGTTGACATAGGGGGAATTGTGCTTTCTTCGTTGCTCCGAAGAAACTTGTCAGACGGAGTACTGTCCTGTGCTTTCCAAGAGCTGTTGTAGAATCCCGGTGGTCTGCATGGCGGGACTGGGCGAGTGTCCACGATTGTGTTTTCTAGTGAAGCATCGTCCGTAAAAGAACGTCTTGTGTCTTGATGCGGGGGTGTCGCGAATGAAGTCCGGAGACACCAGGCCAGTGTGCCCGGGCGAAATGTGCTTGTGCATTGTCATATCGCATTGAAACCACTAAAACAATGTCCGGCGATGCCTCGTAATTGAGATTCTTGATTCGAGAGCGTAAATGCCCCAGGCAACGCAGACTCTGTGATCCTTGTCAGCTGTAGGATACCCGTTAAAAAAGCCTCCTTCCCGTTCTACAAGAAGTACGGCCTGATGCCGACGCGATCTCTACTAGGGCTGGAGATAGGAAACAAGGCCCAGGAAGTACCGGCATCGATGTTGCATGGGTGTTGTCCCGGCTAAGAGCACCAGCGGGCTGCACAGCCAGCTGACTCGGCAAGCGAAAGCAGTCTGAAAAACGCCGGCTCTTGCCGGCTGACGAACAAGTGTTCGGGACCGCGGTTTGAGGCTGCCCTCAGCACCTGACCGCTTCCGCGCGACATTCCAGGGAAGGGGACATCGAACGGCAACCACCGGATTGCTGGAAGCAGCTTATATTTTTTAAAAGCCAGTATAGCTCGTAGAGCGCATGGTGGATCGGAGGACCGCTGCTCGTCTTGTCGAGCGCTGTTGGCCCACCTTCCTCATGTAGCAGAAAAGGGAACCGTACAAGCAGTTCAGAGCTGCGCCGCTGCATCTTCCGCACTACGCATCGCTGCTGCTCGCTTCTCCAACAGGCGTCGGTGCCCTCATCACGTCACCACAGGTGAGTCCCCCGTGTGGCGACAAACCTCACCGCCTGCTCCGCCGCTAGGATCGCCGCGGTGGGGGCCCGGCCTGGGTGAGGTTGACAGGCGGGGCGGAGAATCATGCGTTCGCTCCGCGGTGTTTACCTGCCTGGTGATGGGGGTACCAGGACAAAGACGCCCACACGATCCCGGCCCCGACGAGTGCAGTGACGCGCACACGACACTTCCGGTTGCACGACCGGCCATTTTCCTCAAGCGACGGGGCATTTAGTCGGAAGCATACGACAGAAGAAACGCTAGATTCACAGCGGCGACGCGCAGACGTTCCTGACCCGCGCGGCGCACGGCCCGGGGGTTTTGAACAGAACAGCTAGGTCGACTGCATGTGCTCAGCCTACCTAGTTGAAGGCTCAGAATTTTCTGCCGAGATGTTCGGACCTGACCATGCAGAGGTTGCACCGTGAATACGGAAAAATCTGTCTGCACGAAGGTCTGCAGGGTTGCCTGACGCTGTGATGCGCTCTGCCTGACAAAGCAGTTCACCTTCCAAGAAAACATTTTCGCGGTGGGAACTTTCGGCCTACGAAAAGAGTTCTGTCCAAGCTGCGAGGTGCAGGCGCTGTCATCCTCACATGCGCCTTTGCTCCCAGTATGGCAGATCTACCATTTTCCGTGTGGCCAAATTCGGTGCTTCAAGAAGAGTGTTCATTTACAGAGAGAGAGAGGGGAAACCGTTAAGTGACCGATTACTTTTCGTCCGTGAACCCAACTCAGCTCGCCCTGCATGGTGCATTTGCCTTTGCGTAAACCTGCAATGTGGCCAGTGGCCTCAACAGGCGACAGCAAAGAGTCTCAACACAAACTATCGTCAGGGTCTAGCAGCCTCTTGCGAACATGAGTCGTCAAGCGGGCAGCATCGCCAGCCCCTGCGATGCAGAAACAGAGGAAGAAGAGGAGCTCAGACGAGAAGCCCTGCTTTTTTCTGGGCTTCAGCACAACGCCACCTTCCAGCTGAAGGAGAAGCTATGTGTCAACCTTTTCCAGAACTTTGTGGACTGGCAGAACGTCCACTGTTTGAACGACAGCTACACAGACCCCTTCCCCTCGCGGGACTGGAGAGCTGTGAGGCCAAGAAATGGACAGAAGTTCGTGGCCAGCGCAGGTGACCCCCAGATGATTATCCACATTCCGTTCAAGCGGAAGGTGAAGCTCATGGGCCTCACTTTTTCTGTCGATCCAGAGCTGGTAAGTTCTACCGCCTTCAATGCTAGTTGCGACTGCGAGTCGTTCATGTGATGTGTTCTGCGAAGCTGTTGTTCACTGTTCATCCTGAGTTCACCTCAACTGACCACTACTACTGAGTCTGCTTGCCGTTTCTCACACGGGATTTCGGAGAGTCTGGAAAGTGGCCTGCCTCCAGGCCTATGGCTCTCCGCGCCTTGCGAAAACGCACTGAGAACGCGGAGCTCGCCAGGAGGGCTGTTCAACGACCAGAATTTTGCTTCCGCTGTTATGGAGTTTGCGACTTTGTGGTTCGGGTGCTTCAGATCCGTTACGGGCCCGCGACTGTACACCTCTTCAAGGACTTACCAGCACTCGATTTCAATGATGTCGAGGAGGTGACGCCGCTTTACACCTTTCACCTGAAACCGGAAGACCTGTGTCATGACCTTCCATCTGTCAGTACATCTGACAGAGGCGCAGCCGACAGCACTGATCGGGAGGCGGTGAGAGCAGGCTTCTCCGGCCAGCTGCTCGCTTCACAACCTCACTGCACCAGAAGTGTTGAGACACTTGGCCCCATTAGCGCTGCGCAAAGTCTACCAGTGGGAGCAATCCCGTTGCCTGTTCGGCTTTTCGGCGTGACGAGCTCGTTATGGATGTTCATAGAGAACAACCAGGGCAACGAGGATATTACCAGACTTTCAAGCCTCCAAGTCTGGGGCGTGCCTCTGGAAGACCTGAACGTGAAGCACATACACAGGTGAAACCAGGGGTCCTTGGACGAGCTGCCTACCGACCTGAACTTCTGGAGCTGTAGCATACGGATTCGAATACAGCCGGGTTCTCGAGAACTCGGTTTTGATTTTTACTCACCTCACCCAGACCAACAGTATTTCGCCACTATACCTTGACGACAGCCTTTAGTGATCCTGCTGTCACAAGTGAGTCTCGGACAGGCGGGCCCGGGGTTAGTTGGCCACAGTACATCACGGAGAGGTGTGTACCATGACGCTCGCGGCGTTCTCAGTTCGGAAACCCTGACATGAGCCAAGGAACTGGAGCGGCGACGCGATGAAATCTTGGAGCCCCGCGTGGCACTTCTCTCCCCACACACTGGACCGCTATCTTGTCGGTTGCACCGGTATCGGCCCCTACCTTCCAGCATGCGCATTACGACAGTGGCACATTGCGGTCGAGTTGATTGCGCACCAGTATCACACTCTAGCTGGAAGGAAGAATCGCCGACACATCTGGATATCTGCCTAGTGGCAGAAGTCTCTGCTTTGCGCATCAAAACGTGCGGTGCGCCTACTTCAGCGCGGGCCAGCCGCGTCCCCACAGAACTTTCTGACGCAGTGGGGGGGAGTGCTTTTTGTCCAAGGTCAGCTTTGAACTACCACATAGGATCTCCGTGGCGCGTTCCTAGAACTACAGCACCGAGAGTGAGCCTTGTTGCCTCTAGTGTTCCTGTATATCTACCCGTCTCCTGATGGTGTACATCAGCTTGTTGTGCTTCACGAGGATAGGGCCTCATCCATGCTGTCGTAGCCCAAGGCTGCTGACCGGATTCCTAGGTACTGTCCGCTGCAGTTTCTTCCGCAGTCCCTTGAGACTCGGCTGTATTTGACTGAGACATCGAAAATGGCATCCCAGTGTTGCAAGTGTCAGTCAGAGCCAGGCATCGGTGACAGAGAGAACTGCGTACACAACAGCCAGATTCAAGATGTTGAGAGTTCTGGAACTGTGTTTCCAAAAGATTTTCAGAAAAAACGTTATGTGGACCTCTCGCAGTCGCCAGGCCTTTATTGGCTGCGCGTACAACCGAGTATGTAAGAAGACGGCATGCACACTCAGGTAATGTAAACCGAGGACCAGCGGCATGAGCCGACCGTCTGAAGACGGTTGTTTTCTTATCTCATGACCAAAACTTAGACAACTGCAAGACGTGTCCAGCACGTGAAAGATGAGGTCCGCGCAGTTGTTGTCCTGCATGCGACATACCCAAAGAGTGTTTACTGGAAACGCGACAGAAAACGAGGGAAAGAATTTGCGGTCATCAGCCGCTTCCCATACAGTGACAGGGCAAGAGCTGCAAAGCACGGTAGGTTACTGCCCGTGAAACGGCCAGCTAAGGCGTTCAAGTCAGCCCGCAGCCCAGCAACACCAGAAAGGTGCCTAAGCTTTCGAAAAAAGCCACAGATGGGCTTCGCTCGCCACGCGACGAATACCCATCAAACGAAAGGTGACCGCGAACCACGGCCTTCATTTCTTCTTTAGTCCTGTCCATCCTTTCACCTGCAGCAGTCAATAAAAACAAAGGAAAAACCGCGAATCGACCAGTTGTCGATCTGGAGGACTTGAAGGCAAGTCGGACGACTGCAGAAAGGATCGGAAGAGATGCGAAGTGAAGCCAGCCTTTTCGACCAGCTTGGCTCTCCGACATATCTACCATCGGACATTCTTGACCCCGTTCACTGGGCGTACGGCGGTGGGTGATGCATCTACGGACACTTGGCAACAACATACCCGGATACGCCGGGTAAGGACGGGCCATGATCTTGCTCGTGGCAGTGAGTATGGGAGTTTGCAGAGATGCTACAGTGGCCACACCCGGCAGCAGACCCCGATCGGCGAACTCGTGTATGCATACTCAAAGCGCCCTGGCAGAGAATGTACTATACAGTCGGACGAACGAAAACGATGCCAGCCGTCAGTGTTTGCTTTTGTCGTTCCACGAAAGTGTCTCGCTGGTTTTGCGTTGCGGAATCCAGTAGGCGCGGCTGCTGACCTTACGCTGCGGTCAAATCAGCCGGCTGGGCGGCAATCGGTCACCACTACTGCTGTTGGCTGGTGTGGAGCAAGCTCAAGTAAACGAGTAAGAGTGGCTCTCCAGGTAGACGCCACGACCTGTAAAACTAAGACCAGATGCCAGCCACTGAAGATTAGTTGCCGCGACCTGCCTGGAGTGCTTCCTCTCACGAACCTAGCCACCCCCACAGGTAGGCCGGATGTGGGGGCATCTATCAGCATTTGCAAGTCCGGACCGAACAAACACAGTGAAAGTATATAGGCAAGGAAACCGTGTCACCACGTACTGCACCTCGCACTCACCTCCAAAGCCTTTTTCGCGGCTGCAAGCTGCTGCTCACTAAGGCCCTCCTTGAACTCGGGCTGTACCCCTCCCCCGGCGCCCTTGAAAGCCCCGAGTTCTTTTAGAAGGGCGTACTTTGGCAACGATTCATGGAGCTTCGTCCCGGTCAGGACACCGTACTCGATCACGTATCTGTGAGGATAATTACGAACACACAGTTGTAATGCGTACTAAGGTACAAAAATCACGTCACTGTTTCCCTTTGTAGCACATGCGCCTGTCACGGCCGATCTGGATTTGAGTGCATGAAGGGAGAATACAAGCAGACACCTTGAGCGGCTATACAGTTTCCCCACAGCACCACAGATATACCTACACAGTCTCACCCTTGAAAACCCCGTCCCTGGAAATCTAGAATGTCTCCGAGTGGATGTGTTGTAGATGAAGAAAATTGACGAGACCCTGTCTCTAGTACATCTGTTCGGAGCAACAGCATAACCGGCTACCTAGAAATACATTCCGGAACGCAGATTTCACCAGAGACGCAGGAAAACACGTTCAGCGCTTTGACTGACTTCACAGACAGGAACCAGAGTTATAATGCGCTACGGACTGAAGTGATCACTCCCGTCTTCAAGCCGAAGGTGGGAGTGATCACTTCACTCCGTGACCAAGGCGCGTGTCGCATTTTTGCAAAAAACGAAACCGACCCAGTTCACGCGGATAACGTACAGCAACGGCGCCACCCATTGCGGCTTCCACGGAGTGCTATTGTTGCATACCGTAGAAGGAACCCACCATCGAGGCGGAGACACGAACATCTTTCTCGCCTTGATGACCTACACTCTTCTTATGTTATCGGAAACAAAGGCTCTGTCACCCGGTGACGTCTAGAACAAAGTAACACTAACCGGAGAAAAACGGCAGCTGCACGGATACAAGCCGTTCAGCGTACCTGAGAGCGATTAGACTATTCGGATTCTCTTCATACAAACTCTCGTAGAAAGCCCTAGTGCCTTCGCCCTGCAAGCAATCCATCGAAGAAGATCAATCACAGCCACAGTACTCTGCGCGTCCGTAGAAGAGATTCTCCAGACGACACTTCAGCCCCAGTATAGAAGCATTGAAAACCCGTAGAAGAGTGTGGACGCCTCCTCAAAGGCAACCCGAAACGGTCTACCTAGAGAAGAAGATTGACAAGGCATAACCGGACAATGAAGGAGATGTATCCATCAACCCGCGCGTGTCGGACGGAATAGGAAACTGAAACTCCTTCATTTCCCTGGCTTCTGTCGGAGCTGCACAGATTCGTGAAAGCACACATAGTCTTCCTGCTCGGAGGCCGTCGGATTCGTACTGGAGACAAAGAACTTCTCTCCACGATACGCGGAGAGATTTCTTACGTTGGGGGGAGTGATATGCTTTTGACCTTCCTTGAAATACTTCCTCGCATCATTTGGAACTTCTTCCTCCTCCTCCTCTTCCTTGGCTCTCCCTCTTCTTGCGCCGCCTCCTCCTGCTCCTCTCGGTTTTCTTCCTGCTGCGGGATTCGGGCTTTTCTTCTCTCCCTCTGTGCCAGACGCTGCCTTAGCAGGTTTCCGTTTGGGCTTCGAAGAAGCTCCGGCTCCCGCCGCAGTGTTTGAGTTTCCTTTTGGTGCTCCTGTAGCCTTCCTTGGAGGTCTCTGCTGAACACGTAGAAGAGCCAAAGAGGTTGTGCTCTGGTTCTCTGCGCCGCATACGTAGACTAGGCACATCAGATAGTCATCGGCTCGTGAGTGATCTGTAAGAGAGCAACGAAGTCACCTCTCTCATAGCGATCCGTGACGGCGGTAAGATGTCGGTGGTACCTAGGCGGGTCCCGATACTCTTGATTAGTGGCGTACTGTGGGCTGGACTGATCTTGAAAAAAGAACCTTGTCCGGCAACATTAGCGACTGAAGGATGGCGCAGTGCAGGAGCCTCTGCCGAAAGAGTTACTCGGAAGAAACTCAACGAGACTGTCAAAGTACCAAACCGGGACAGGCGGGCGAAAAACAGACGTATAGGCATTGGGTGAGGCAGATGCAGCGATTGAAAAGAAAAAAATGATCACCACTACGGATGAACAACCACTCATCGATTAGGGCAGTCGACTGTGAGTGGCGGTGGTTACCTTCGTAGAAGGGGCTCGTTGTTTGCCTTTTTTCGTTTTCCCGTCCAACTTATCATACTCTAGGTCTTCGCTGTCTGCATCTCCGCTCCCGGACGCGTGGTCATCGTCTGCCTCTTCGGCTAGCAATGTCTTTTTCGAGGCCTCTCTTGCTCTTGTGGCGCATTCTCTCCTCTTCTTGATAGGCATAGAGTCTTCTGAATCGGCATCTCCTTCTTCGTTCCTGAAACTGCTCTTGGAGCTTTTCGTGCTCCGCTTTTTCTTCAGAGGCACATCGGAGTCACTGCTAGTTCTATCCACCATCTTAAGAAAAGAACCCGCTGACCACTTGACAAACAAGTGACTTACGTTGCCACGCAACCAGGAGAGGCACAGCAGCAAGCAAACTGGATATTTGGTCTGGAATAGCTTTAAGAGCGAGACGTGGGCAGGAGAAGGAAAGGGACAGGGGTCAGTATATCACAGACGTCTGAGGCTCCAGCGAGCACCAGAGGAACCGACAGTCAAAGACAGCAGCCTGAAAGAGCAGAGCCGCAGGATCTGTGTTTCAAAACGAGGGGTATAGAGGAATAGCCTGAAAGAGCAGAGCCGCAGGATCTGTGTTTCAAAACGAGGGGTATACAAAAATAGTTGGATATCAGGAACTCACTTATAAGTGAGCACCTGATAACATCGTCGAGAAAGGGGACAGTCAGGAATGAACGGACGCAGGAACTCACGGAGGAAAGGTAAGAGATGGACTACCGCCCCAAAGTCCGATGCACAGATCCAAAGAGCTTCAAATAGCCCACGTTGCCCTTGCAGCAATACTTCGAAATTGAAAGGAAGAAAGAGAAAATAGAAACAGACAAACAAGATGACGCTGAGCACGGTCACATGCATCGTCTGGACTTCCCAAGGTTCTCTTTTTTCAAGCGCAAGTCTTCGCATGTCCTGTCACAACTGCATGTTGCAGGGGTGGAACTTCCTCACTAATCCCATGTCTTTTTTCCGGGAACACAGGTCTGTCGCTGCACAGAGGGAAGCTGCTCGTTTCCTGTAGCACCAGTATTTTTCTCTTCTCCGTTTCCAGTTCAGTTGTGCACCCTGTTGCCGCCATGGCCGGATCCCGCTGCTCAGAAAAGGAGTTGTTTTGTGTGTTTGATTTAGGATTTAGCCTAGGACGTCTCTTCCACGATAGACGCCGCTGGCTTTCTTTTTAGTCATTTTCGCCCGCTCTTGTCACCCACGTGTTTGGGCATTCTCCAATGCTAGCTCTCACGCAGGAGAGCTCTCGTGTCTTCAGCGCATGTTCGCGATCTTCTGTGTTCTGCCCAAATAACTTGTGTTGTGCTCCTTCTCAACGTACACGGGGAAGAGAGCATTTCGTCGTGAAGGTCCAGCGGCCGTAGAAAGAGAGACGGAGACGAGACCTAGCCGGGTGAAGGAGATAACGAGAAGCGCGTCCTGTTTGTTGTCTTGCAAGTCGTGCCCTCTTGTGTCTTTATCAACCGGGAACTGATTCAGTCGGGTGCCGCTGTGTTTCCTCCCTGAGGGCCACTGCGTTTGAGGTGACCAAACAACAATGGAATCAATCTCTTCACCTTGGAGCAATGGTGACTGCCGGGTCCCTTTCCACTCCCTAGAAAGGCCGCTTCTGAGTTTTCCCCGACGAACACGACACGCAAAGGGGAGTGAACTTTCACTTGATATCAGCCTGGTTTCAAGCACACTCGGGCGGCGAGCAAAGTTTCACACCCAATAGTCGGGATTCCGCGTTAAGCCCGCACTCTGGCGGAAACGATAAAGATCCGCGGGGGTGATATGCCGGAGACTTTCTCCGAAGAGACGCCCTCCCGTTACGAAGGTGGTATCCGTCGGCTGTGCCTCAGTGAGAACACCTACCATGACCGAACAGGCTTATCCTGAAGGACTCTCGCCTTCATTCAATCATTCAGACAAACAAAAGATGAAAGGCGAAAACGCCGAGGTCCAGGAGGAAGGAGAAACAACAGAGGACCTGCTCTCACTTCCAAATGGGCCAGTACATTTCTTGAAAGCACATTCCTCGTGCGGTCACGGTGGGAAATTTCGGAAGATGTTTTTTGATTTTGGGCTGGATGTATTGCTTCAGTCTGCGCTGGAGAGCTCAGAGGACAGCCTGGTTTCTTCTCAGCCCTCTGACCGACCAAAGACTCCGTCTCCTCTCCCACTTCGAGCTCATGAGCGAGCAGCAGGTCTCGAGTTTCCAGTCGAAGTGGAAAAAGATGTTTTCATTCCCTCGCAGTCCTCGTCGTTTTCTGCTTTCTCGTCCTCGTCTACCGCTGCACTTGAGGCATCCCAGTCTTTGAGAGTTCTCCAACGCCAGCTCCCGCGGCTCCTGGCGAACATGCGAGCTTCGGACGAAGAAGTCGAACGTGTTGCGATGCGCCTTCGTGAGCTCACGACTCTAGACCAGATGAGACCTAAGGTTTTGACAGGGCTTCATGAAGAAGTCACAGCAGGAACTATGAAGGTTGTCCCCGGCCAAGCGGGAATGGATGAAAGGGACCGGCTACGTCTGCACGGTGGCAGTGAGGAAGAAGGCGCTCTCCGGGACCACGGTAGACCGACGAAGAAGCTCAGGGTCAGCTCCGAGTTTGATATGGGTTCGGAGGCGAACATTGGTCAGGACGGGCGGGATGTACGGTGTGATGGTAGTTTGGTATCGAGCGGAGAAGAAGAGCCTTCTCAGATCACTTTTGACGTGTCGTCTCAGCTCCTTTCTGTGAGTCAGCCCCTGACTGGTAGCCAGCAGACGGAGGGGACTCTAGAAAAAGACGATCCGAGAGCTGAGTGGTAGGAAGGACAATCGGAAAGGCAGGCCAAAGCAGTGAGTTCGCGTAGTTCAAAGTAGCGAGATTAAGGACACCCAGGGGTGGTGTTTCCTGTTTCTAAAGCCTACCAAACACGCGACACGCGAAAGAGAGGGGCTCTCCCTCACAAAGGAGGATGCAACCTTTTCCCTCGTTTTCCACACCAACCAGGGTTTTGGCTGGAACTTGAAGTTAGTCAGCACTTTCTGAAGCCCTGTGGCCTCTGCAGATATATCAGTATCACGCAGTGAAGAAAGGAATGCCGAGGAAGGTCTCCAGTTATGTGGGGGGGCTCAGACCTGAAAAGGCTCATGAAAGAACGCGAGGAGACGCGCAGTACAGGGGGGGGGACGGTCCTTGTCGCCGGGAGCAGTGATAGACTAGGGGAGAAGTGCCCATTCTGTTTTTCTTCTCTTAGGGGAGAAGGGCGGAGGTATAAGGGAGACACAGGGTCAAGGTTGATAGCAAAGTAGTTCTGTGTCCAAAGCGTTCGAAAAAATAGATGCGACTACGACTGTCACAAAACCGCGACTCACCTACCCGTCGGAGACAGAAAGAAGGGACGAGCCCAGCTTTGATTATTTGGCCACTTCCCAGAGTTGGGAGAGCCTCTTCAAGGTAAAGGGCTACAGCTCTAGTGCTTCTGCACAGATGGAAACTGCCTCAAACGCGAAGTCCCAATTTGCTGTGGCCTCACAGAGTAGTGGTGCTCGGGAAGTGTTCTACATCTTAGGCGAGGAAATGCTCTTCGCGGGGGTATTGTGGGCGGCGTTTTCCCTTTCAATGCTTTGACTCGGAACCGTTATAGTCCAGCGGCTACTGGCCGAGAGTCTTTTCCGAAGTCCACGATGCTGGGGAGTTCGGAAGTCTTGTCTTGAAAGTCAAGTCAAAAACGGAGCGAGAACGTGGTACGACGCTAGGTAGATTTCCGTCTCGTACTCTTCTTCGTAACTCCGAAGCTCGGCGAAGTGCATCGATTGCCCTACCGGCAGTAGGATTCAGAGTGAGGTGGCATGCCACATCACTCCGAAGCCAGTGTGCCTTGGAAGTGCACATCGGATGAGGAATTTGGACAGAGCGAAGGTGCGGTCCAGGGCACAGGGTAGAAGAGTCGCAGAGACTGCAGGGGGGCAGGCAGGTCGTCTCTATCTCGAAGTGTACTCCGCTGTTGCTTTCAACGGGCGATGGACTTTTTACCTGCGTGGTACACGTATGTTTAGACAGCGGATGTGTTGTGAGATCCAGAAGCACGGTGATTGCTATCGGGAATAGAAACGTGCGATAGAGTTGGTACCGCTCTTCAGTCGTTGTCGGTACAGCACTCCCTCGCATCGATTTTTTTTGAAAGTGAAAGATATGGCCCACCGGCTAGAGGCTGGGCACTGTGACGCCCTTCAACGTACGGGGGGCCGAGATCTTCCTTGAGCGGGCTGTACCTGGATTGGCGAGTCTCGTCCTCGAAAAAAGCTACATGCAGGAACCTGCCGTGCCCGTACTTGCTTCGCATTTGCCCGGTTGCCCCGTTCATTCGCGTATATCACATATCTTTATTTGCGGCAGACCGGTAGCGCTGTCCTTCATGTAGCGGTGCACTACTGTTGGTGTGTAGTTCCTGGTGTGTGCTACTATGAGACAGGAGCTGCGCGGATAGTTACTCGGGCTGCGTCCAGTGTCGTGGAACTATGCTGTCCGACTGGCCAGCTGGCAAGGGAAGATCGGGAATGATCGAAGGAAGATACAGGCTGACCCAGCTCTCAATCGGGGTAGGCAGCGAGACAGGATCAGAACTCGGCGGCCTGCACATGGACAGTTTAGGGAAGGCTCCCAAGCATTGAAGTCACGTCACATTCTCTGTTCTTTTGATAGTGCACGTTTCTAGAGAGCTCGTGCTGACGGTTCGCGACGGCGAACTTGCGGAACTAACGGGGAAGTGAAGGCGAGACGACAGCTTGCGGCTCTGTAAGGCTGCATACATGCCTCGAGAGCGGCCACTTTTTCTCAGCCCGTTGTTCCAGAATACCACGCAGGTGTCAGCGTACTTCGAGCGGACGTTCGTTGCAGTGCAGGCAACAGAACCGTAAAGTGTACGGGCAATGCTCACGCGGCCCGGTGCCTCCTGGCCGGGTGAAACCGAAATAGCGGCAGAACAGAGGGTTTGCGCAACAAGATGTTGTGTCGCGGTGGTTACGGTCATGCTACTCTGTACCGCCCGTCGGACATATTGCCGTGACAAGAGAAAGGCTGGAAAACAAAGGCCTAGAAAGCAGTTTCCGTAGTGTCAAAAGGGTGAAAGTCACAGCATCATCGGATCGTCGTGGCGGGCACCTTCCATGCGATAAAAGCAGCCCATTGCTCCCGAAGTATCTCCATCTGTTGTCGATGGGGATGGGACGCCAGAACGCAGAGCAGACGAACAAGGGGCCTGATGCAAGGAATCCGGGCAGCCAGTGCATCCCTTTTCCGGACTGGGTTTTCGGAAAGGGCTTTCACTTTGGAACGAGGCATTAGCCCTAAAGTATTTTTAGGCGTGTGGTCTGTGTCAGGCTACAGGTGTCCTCAGCAATTCTCTTGTCAAGCTCCTTCGAATATACGTTGAGTACGTCCATTAAGGACGCTGTGCCTTCGTTGTCTGTCCGTGTCGCTCTGGGCCCCTCTACTGCTGCGGAACCCTTGGCCGCTGCGATGACACTCTGCTGCAGCAGAGGCTCATCAGCATAGGTAAGTCCAACAGACCGTGTAACAAGCTCTGACAGCTCCACACGGGTCCTAGTTGACATGAAGTCTTCGTCCAGCACACCCCACGACTCGTATTGCTGTGGAGTCAGCAACTGGCCCACGCCAAGCTCGTTTCCGGGATTCGCGCCGCTCAGGCGCCTGCGCTTCAAAGGCTCCGCGTCCTTTCGGGTGTCTCCGTCCCCAGACCGCTCGTCTGGCGTTTGATCTTCTGGAGAGCGCGTTCTCACTGGATCTTGGAGTGAAAGACGAGCCGCCTGTCTCGAGTGCCGGGGGCGACCAAGGTCGCTGTCTGGTAGCTGCTCGCTGATTGAATACGAACCGGTCAAGCACTCTGCTGCGTTACAGAGATCGGTGGCAAGCGGCTTGCCGAACGCGAACTCTTCCGGTACCCTCGGCCGTCCCGCTAGGGATGGCGTACACTTGCCAACTGGAGGGTGTGTTATCCGTCGGAACTCCTCCACGGCTTTTGAGACGATTTTGGTGTCTTCTGCGTGACTGAAGCACTTCTTTGCTCCGTCGATCTCCCACAAATAAGACTTGCCGAAGCTCGTCAGCAGGTCCATCGACTTCCCAGTAGAGTTTCCTCCACTTGTCTTGCCGCTGGTGTGTGCTTGGTGGCTTTCAGCCGATGGTTTCCGACCCTTCTCGGAGGTTGCGAAGTCACTAGGGAAAATGAGTCTCTTTGCTGCGTCGACCTCGTCTGTCGTTTGCTTGATGCCAAAGCGGAAGTCGGGGGCTGTTGTAGATTCAGGGAGGCGAGGCCGTTGAAGGCTTCCGCGACCAAGCGGCTTGGTTACTGTGCTCTTGTACACGTTCTCTCGCTCGTCATGGAGAAACTGCTTCAGTCTGCTTTGCGGCACTTGGTCAAAAAGCTCACGCACACCTGGTTCGTCTCCTCGCCGCATTGGACGCCCGGCTCTGAGAACTCCAGGGCCGTCCACGCCTGCCAGCCTCTGTTTTACTCGGTCCTGGTTGAACTCCAACATGGCGTGCTTCTGAGCTTCGGAGTCTGGATGAACGCACTGGCGTGTTGCGTAGGTATCTTGGGGGGGAGCGTATCCCGCGGACTGGATGAGAGGATACGGATCCGCAGTTACTGCAGAACCCTTCTGCTTGGCTACTGCGCCGTGGCAGCGAAAGGCGCCCCAGCCGCGGGAGGCCCCTTTCGGCGAGATTTGTCCCTGACTTTCACCTGCCATCCTGCAGCGTGCAAGCTGACTGAGAGCAGCCTCAGCTGCTTGACGGCGAATGAAAGAGGAGGGCCCGGAGAACAAAACTCTCAAAGAGCTTCAACACAAGCAACGGGCGAGTAGCACTCCCCGTCTTCGAGCTGCATGTTCCGAGACTCCGGGGCCATTAGCAAAAGAAATCTTGTCTGTTGGGGTGTGTTGCAGGCATCTAATGGATTGGCCGACCCTCCATACTGGTCTCTCAGGAGTCGTAGAGTGTACGGGTGCGGCGATCGGGTGTGCTGGGGGCCTGAAGTCACGCTATCGGGGCGGCCCCGCCGCTTCATTTTCCGAAGGAAGGCTACGCTTCTGTCCTGCGACTACGCGCTGCCTCGGCTTTCGGGCCATAGAACGATATGGGCGCTCAACGAGAGGAGACAAGGCGCCTAAGACGCTCGATAACGAAATAGTGAAACAAAAAGAAAGAACACACTGCGGCATCTGCAGTCAGATGCAGAGCAGAACAGTCAGGGCTTGAGGTAGTAGGCCCGCGCTTCTATGGTCTTGTGGTTGCTTACGGGGCTGCGACCTCAGGGCTCCGGAGGGGCGACCCTGCTCTCAGTTGCCAAGGCCCGGGTAGCAGGTGAGTACCTCCTTTCGGCGATCCTGTAACGCTGGAACGCGCTGTCTCAAAAAATCCTGCAGAACGGCCGAAACAAACATTCGAGGACCCGCCCGGATTCCGAAAACCAGTGGACACCTGCGACACTCCTTCGAGAATAGACCCTGGCAGGCAGGCAGGCGTCTTATTTGCACCTACCGCTACAAGCGTTCCCGTGACCGCCCCGCTGTATGTAAATTGGGTAACCCGTGTATTAGAGTCGTGCGAGTCACACGGCAGCATGTTGCGAAGCCCGCGGTATCCACTAGTGCCGAAGTGGCTTTTTCTTGAGGGCAGAAACCATCACAGAAGCAGCTAATACTGGAGTCAAAGGGTGTGACAAACAGCTACAGTCCTTAGTAACCTGCCTCAAGAAGCCCAGTGAATCTCGGCCGGCTCCAGAGAGCCGTGCGACACTTTTACCACCAGCTATTCCCACGTCGGCTTTTGAAACCCGTCTAGTTGTACACGTCCGTACCTACTAAGGTACTGAGTAACATATAGCTGCTGCTGCTGTCAACCGTTGACTGCGTTTTTTTCAAGGAAGTAGGAGTGGAAGCTTCGCCAGCTTCTGCACACAACTGCAACAGAATAGCTGAGACCCCAGAGCAGAAAAAAGCGGCCCTACGCAGCACTGGTCTATGACACCGGTCAGCCTGTACGCTGGGAGCTTCCGTGGCTAGTGCACGGAGCCTAGCGCACTCGGACTCCGTTCTAGCAGGCTACAGGCCGTCGGCGGTGAGAGAGGGCCGGCTGACCTAGAACGAGCAAACCCAGACTTTGCCCGACTGCCCCAAGGCAGTCATTGTACGTCCCTGGTAGTGCGAAAACGGCCTGCAAGTGTCTGCCTTCAAACTAATGAGGGAAAGAGCTTCGACCCTAAGGCCCAGTGCCTTTGCGCAGATTCACAGCGACCCGTCCGACAATTTCGGAGATGCGGGTTGCCGGAGGATGTGCTGATGACGCGTTGGGGGGGTAGCGTGTAGCGATCTGAGAGTCCGGGGTCCCTCTAATAGTGCCACTGCATTGCAGAGTGCGCTCTGTCGTGGATCTTGATGCGGTCCTCTCGTGACGATTCTGAGCTCCGCACCTCCTACACATCGCTAAACTCTCCCCAAGAAAGATTCCCTTCTAACCCCCGCCTCTCTCCCCGAGACACTCCCGTAAAGAATAGCTATGGCCGGCGGCGTTCGCCGCTGCTCGCGAGTACGTCAGTATAGTTTCCGTATGTACTCGAACCACTCCCCCTACAGCAAATACACTTCATAGCTGATCATCGACTGACCACCGCGTGCTATTCAAAACACAGCTTCTCCTTTGGAGAATCAAGCCAAAGTGTGGACGAATCCCTTGTCACTGCATTACGCTTCGGAGTCGATTCCACCTTCACACTGAGCGCCTATCCCGCGGCAACGGACCGTTCTCTGCACCGCTCTGACGGGACCACTGACCGGCTGAAGCATGAGCATTCGAAGAACCTAGAAATCCGCACTGTCGTGCACGAAAAAGGTAGGCAACCAGGTGTTTTCCGCTGTTCGCCGGGAGACGCTGCGAGGGTTCACAGCTCCACCCAGGAATGAATGCACGGACTTGCGCACACCATGAGAAAAGGGTAACGCTCTTAAGCTACGACAGGCGAGGATGACTTTGAAGGTCGCGCCAAGTTCCGGGTGGCTCAACCGCGCTGCACAACAGGGCTCGCCGGAAAAGCGAATTCTGTGCTGGGCGTTCAAATAATCGTAGCGCAAATACTTGAGATTGCCCCACACGGGAGTCGCTGCTCTGGAATAGATGGATGGCTGCTACGATTTCTGCTTCCCCACCGAAGGGTGGCTGAGGTCGCTCGCCTGTCACCTCCCAAGTGTAGCGTACTGTGTGGAGGTGAACAGTATAATCATGGAATCAGCAGTCTCAGCTAGCCTGCCACATATCATGTTTCCGGGCGTTTTGATTCGCACACGGTCGTGTTTTGCGTCAACACTGGAGAAGAGGTGCAACTGCGCAGAAGCCTGACTGCATCGTCCAGGACCAGCGAAGAAGGCATGCGCGAATGTAGAATAAAACGACATTGAGACTATATCTACGGTTGAAATGAATCAAAGCGGAAAAACCCAAGCCTCCAAATGCCTGCCACGGCACCAAATACCGACTAGCGTCTGTGTCTCCAAAACAGAAAGAGAACCGCTGTAAGTGTGAGGCATCCAACCGGTACACTGCACACTCCGCAACTCGTGAACGGTATAACCACCAGAACCAAATAGAGAACACATCAACCCGCAGATGATGATGACAGTGCTAAGTGCATACACGGACGGCGAACTGAATGCTCCATAAGCTTTTTGTCAGAAAAAGAAGAAAAGGACTTTGAAACAGTCACAGGTTTCAAGGCCTAGGAATCATCCTCGAGCACACCTCTGTTGTCGCTCTCCCTCTCACTGCGCGCCCGCGCTTGCAGAAGGTGCATTCTGCTGGAAAGAGATATTGTAGGCTCCTGTATCGGGGTTTTGCTCTACTTTGAAATTATCCAATGAGAGACCAATCTTCCCCAGAACGAAGTTCCCGAAATCCTTCAGTTTCCCCATCATCTCCTCCTTTTCCTTTTCGAATTGCTCTTCACTCTTCTTCTTCACTCGCTGCTGTTCAGCTCGGTACCGAGGCCTGCAAAACAGCCGGACATCGCGGGAATTTGTTAGTTGGCGCTTTCCTTCTACTGTCCCACTCCCGCCTTCCTGTCCAAAAGAAAGAACCTCTTGGCTCAGTCTAGTCTGGCGTCTGAGTACTGAAATTTTCCCCCGTACATACTCCGCCTTCCCAATGCCATCAACCAAGTGCACAGCGCTATTCCTGTGTATTCCGCGAGTATACACTCAGGGGTGCCTCAGTGACTACATACTACCCTATTCGAGCCCCCCGTACCGGAAAGAGTCGCCAGGACGAACTCAAACTGCTCACACACTTCAAAGGTCGACGGCGTGTGTTTGACATAAACGGAATCCCACAAGGAAATTTTCTAAGCTGAACTGCAGCCAGTTAAGACACATCTGACACATCATTTTGTTGTGCTTACTCCAAAGACGGATCTAACTCTAGAGCTTTGCTGATGTCCGCGGCCGCGTCATGCCACTTTGCAACCGCCTCATTCGCTGTGAATCGCCTTAGGTACGCCTGCAGCACGAGCAAGTGCAAAGGAAAACGAAACCGGAGCTGTGGAATGTTTCAGCTGCCAACAGACCGGGAGAAACATACAACTGCCAGAAAGCAAACACATCACTGCAAACAACTGCAGCAAGCCGTCGCCCGCCCCCTTTTACACCCCAATAGAAGGACGTGCACATCTTCCGAAAAAAGCAGGGGGCATGGGGCATGAGACCCCGACAGTGTTCCGTGAAGTCCAACTGAGCAGCAGAGAGACGAGACGTCCATAGACTGGAGATGCGTACGCGAATCCGAGTTACACATGCACATCCAGACGCGAAGGGCTGCTTGCTCACACCCTAGCCAAAATGAGTGCCTCCCAGACCGCGTTTCCCCAAAGCCGGAGAAAACTCCTTTGCCGGTCCCTGCCACCCTCGTCCTGCACCTCATCAGTCCTGAGAGAAATCGAAGTGTCCATCTTCCCCTACACCTTACAAAAGAGAGGCTGTCTGGGGTAGTACAAAGGCCGGGTTTCAGTGCCCAGACAGTGAACTGATGACTCGCCAGGCGCAGGCCACCGCCTTTTTCTGTTTAACGCAGTTTAGATGACTCTTTGAAGAACTGATCGCCGTCGATCCTCCCTCAAAGCGGACACCGATCCGCGGATCCTTACTTTCGGGTAATTCGGGTTGCACTGGACAGCTTCAGTGCAGTCGGCTATGACTGCTTCCCAGCATTTGGTATGCAAATGGCAGGCAGCCCTGAGAACGACAGCCAGAAAAGACGCCTACAGGACTTCAGCACCCACCACCTTGGAGTCATACGGGAGAACCTCCCTCCCCGGAAGATCTTCTTCCACAGCAAGGGCAATACGGTTTCCCCTTGCTTCGAGATAGACTCCGCCCACATCAACACTTATTCATAAGGGTGACTCGGAATGCAAGCGTAGGTGAATTCACTCGGGACTACACCAGTCGACCTACGTGGCGTGAGGTGATCACTCTGCACAGACGCATTCCCGACAGTGTCAAACTACTTTTCTTAGACATACAGTATGCATCCAGCACCCGGGTTTGATTCCTCAGCTTTGTTTCTTCGGTATGTACAGACCAACCGTTGTTGCTTCCTAAATATATGTGTCACAAAGGACTCTTTCTACATGAATACACACTTATGTGTGTCTGAGAAGCACGAAGTCGCCTGCTGCACATACACGTACACAGGTACGTGCAGTCCTACGGGAAGCGCATACACTCACACCCTGTCGCGCTTGAATGCATTCAACTTTGTACAGACGAGTGAGCACGCAGGCCTCCTCAGATATGTCGACAGTTCCAAGAGACCGCGCACCTTCTCGTACGTACGCGGGCAGAAAGAGCATGCACCAGTCGCGAGAGAAGACGAAAAAGGAACAGAAAGGCTAGGAAGAATCCACTTCGGCCCGTGAGAGATACACCTCTTGCTCGTTACCTGTTCGAAAGGAGAATTGCCCTGATTTCGTTGAATTCTTTAGCTTTTTCTTCCCTTTCCTTCTCCTTCGCCTCCTTGAATGCGAGAAACTCATCCTCTGTCAGCAACTTATCGACCTCTTCCTGCTGCCTCCCTTCCCCTTTTACTTCCTTTGGACCCTTCCCTCCATCGAAGTTCTTGTCCCCCCTATAGAGTCTCCCTTCCTCTCGCTCCTCTACTGCATCACGCATTTCTTCTCCTGGCGCTCCCTCGTCTCCATCTATGGGCCATAGGTGAGAGGCCCGGTCCTTTTTCCCGCCATCTGCCTTGGTAGCGCGCTCGTACCGTATTCGCTCTGCATTCTCCAGTTCGTCTTCCTTGTCTTGCATAGCCGCATCATACTCATCTAGCCAGTCGTCTTCCTCATCATCTAAGACGTCCAGCGCCCGCGTGTACAGGTCCAGGGCAGTCTCGTAGTTACCCTCTCGAAACGCCTTATTTCCTCTCTCTTTCAGTTCTGCTGCGCTCTTGTCTTCTAGATCCTCCTCGTCTTCCGCGTCCTCGTCTTGAACCTTCTTCTGCCCCGGCGTACGCACAGCATCAGAAGGTACATTCTCCTGCCGGTCCACATGTTCCGTCATCTCTGCTGGAAGTACCTCACCTAAGTCTTCTACCCTGGGCACCGAGTCCTCTCCCTCGTCTTCCTCCTTATTCACGTTACCCTCGTCTTCCTTGTCCACGGAGTCCTGCCGCTGATCAGCATCAGCCACTGACGTGACTCCCGCCCCGTCCTCCGCAGATTCATCAAAGTCGATCTCCGCGGAAGTCCCTACAGTGCAGATATCTTTGTTACCACTCTCTCCCTTAGCAGTGGAAGACTCCCTTTCTTCTTTCCTGTTATCACCTTCCGACTTGCCGAGGACACCACCTAGTAAGCCTCCTGTTGCCGAGGTTCGTGTGTCCGGTTCTTGAATGCTATCGGCGTCAAAAGCTTTGTCGTGCTTGTCCCACTCTCCTACCTGATGCTCCGGCATATGGACAGGCACACGAACAGCTCGCTGCCTTGTTCCCTCTTGACTTTCGAGTTCAGTTGCCACAGTATCTCCCAGTTCGGAATCCCTTTTACAGACTGGACTCCCACCACGGTTGGTTTGGATACTCGGCTGCCCTCGACCAGGCGAATCTGGATCCGGAGGAATCGCTAGACAGCTCGCGATGCCACAGCTTTTACTCAACGTCTTGATATGATCGCCCACAGAGACACGTGGTGCCGGTGGCGCCCCCGTACAATCGGTTTTCACTGAAGCTTCCTGACATTCCCCTTGGCCCGCTTTACTGTGGGAATCTGTCTGCAGAAGAGCCCGCTCAGCTGGTGACGCTGTCATCTTTACGGAAGCTTGAGAAGACTCGGGATCTGGCGTCAGCTCCTTTACCTTGCCGCCTGTATGGTTTCCTGTCTCGTACTCGTGCAATACCTGACAATTCTCTTCCAAGGCCGATTCACCGGGCTGTCCGGTGTGTTGTGGTGTTTCCGCAGCATTTTCTCCAGAGCGCGAAAAAAGAACGTCTGACAAAACAGAAGCCTTACTATCGGCTAAAAGTTCAGGGGAGACGACAGCAGTAGAATCGACAGAACAAGGAGCCAAAACAGATAAGGGCACGTGCGGGGGGGAGCTGGAGGACACACCCTGGTGTTTGAACCGGCCTCGCGTTCGCCGCTGCTGTTCTTCAAGAAAGTCCTGTTCAGCTTTTGTCAGGTCTGGAATGTCATCGTCTGCTAAAATCGACGGAGGGGACGAGGGCGAACAAGAGGCGGGAGGTGAAAAAGAAGACTCACGAGAGCACGAGCAGGAGTCCTTCGTGTCAGCCTGACCACACTTTGCTGTCTCCTGCTTTTGCCTTAAGCCGGCTGAATGCTTGTCGGCGTCTGTAGGGTCTGCGAGGGTGGACGCACCAGGTGTGGAACCGCCGTAAGCACTCCGTGCATTCCTCTCATTCGGTCGTCTCGCTGCTCTTTCCGATGAAACGTCGGCATGCATGCGGACCGGATCTGTGGTCTCAGGTTGAATGCGAAGAGCTCCTCCGTTTGAGACATGACCGTCCTCGTGTCCCTTGCCTATACCAAGCGAGGAAATGAGTTTAGTGGTCTCATGACCTTTGTGTCCATGTCTCGCCTGCGCCTCTGAGTCTCCCTCCGGTGATACCTGGTCCTTATCGGGACACAAAGAACCTGCGTGTGGGTGAGTCAGGCC
This sequence comes from Cystoisospora suis, assembly GCF_002600585.1. NCBI lineage: Eukaryota > Apicomplexa > Conoidasida > Eucoccidiorida > Sarcocystidae > Cystoisospora > Cystoisospora suis. Next base: position 117,652 of record NW_027154598.1, read on the forward strand.
CGGAAAGGCCGCCCCCGAGCGAACAGGTGTGGTAATAGAGCGGGGACAGTCGAGCTGCGCAGCGCTGTCCGAAGGCAGCGCGCCGTGTCTCCTCCGAAATCTAAAGAGCCAAGCGAGCGCGGCCGAGAGCACCAGAGACAGCAAAAGAAGCACAAGTACATCCATGATGGTCGTAAGGAGTGCTGTTCGGACCGCCCATTTGACACCACGTGCCCTGCGGCAAAAACCCCTCTGCTTTTGCCGGAAGTACACTGAGGGCAACAAGCAACTGTGGGAAAATACAGTTCCGTGGTCCGCCGCCCAGGAATACAAGTGACGACTGACTCTGCCACGAGGATTCTGCCGTAGTCTGCCCGGAAGATTCGCGACACATCACAAACGAGGGTAAGGCTAATCAGGCAGAGCACCAACAGATTCCGGGAGCACCAGAGAGTGGAACCCTGATCTCTCCTTGAGTGAGATCAGTTACAGAGGTGGAGTCATTTGCAACCAAGATATCCTGACGAGAGAAGTGACTTCGCGCTCCAAAAAAAAGAGCTTACAGGCCTGCCGCCAACCGAAGAGGCACGCAAAGCACTGCAGGGAAGACACCAGATTCACATAGCCGCGCTCAGTAAAAACCAACCTAGAAGCTGACAACTGTGTCTATCAGGACGGGTAAGTTCTCAACGGTCAGCGACGTTTTTCAGGCGATCGTGGTCCTGCATGCAAGGGAAAAAGCAGATGCGGAGGTCCGCGAGGCGGAGCGTATACAGACCTCCCTGGAGACCCCAATTATGCCTCATTGCTGGAAAATGCTTGTAGTAGCTCAGCAGGCCGTCCCGTGTCCCGTCACCTGCCGTGCGAAACAAGATCTGTACTCCTGCGACAATCCCTATACGCTTAACTAGTCCGAGAATAAGCTTGGGCTTTGCTCCTCAGTAGCATCAGTCTTATAGGCGAGAACGCCGGCTCAGCAGCGTATCTAGCGGCCAAATGGGACAGCTGGGAGAACGTCAGCGGGATGGTACCGTTGCAGTCTGGGGATATGAGCTTCGAATAACATTCGACCTCGTGTCGAGGAAAGTTAAGCACCTACCCTCGGGAGTCTCGTACTCAGCGCTCGCTTTTCAGTAGTGCCGCTGACATGTTGTGTCCTTCGGCACGTGGAGCACTATTGTAAAGCGTTCCGTCAGTACTCAGAAGCGTAGCACCGGCCCTCATTGTGGGCGCCGTTCGTTGGGGAAGCACTCCATAGAAGCGACAGCCTGTGGAGCGAGCTAGTATCATGTTTCCGGGAAGCTCGCGGAGCTCGCAGACTCCAGAACCCGGGGGCGCAAACTGTCAGAAAAAGTGCTGCTGACCCCCGACGCGAACGAAGGTACTCCCGACTCCCGACGTGAACACCCAAAAAACAAAAGAACAGTCGGTGGTGCAATGTGTCTGTGTCAGGTGCGTGCTCGTGTACGTAAGTAAATACTGTGTGCCATGTAGATTTCAGGAACAGGTGAGAGGAGACTTCCATTCATGGGAGCCTCACACAGAGCTCAGAATTTTCTTTTATCCAGGTGCTACTCAGGTTGGGAGTCCATCGTAGTTGTCGAAATTAAGTATCACCGCTCTGCTACTTTCTTCCCACAGAGGAAATACTGAGAGTGTTTCCATAATAAAGAACCGACGGAGTCACGGAATGCTGCCCGCACCCTGAGTAAAGGAAGCCTGCAGGTTGGAGGTGAACGTTCGGTTGTCGGATTCCGGCAACAGGACACAGTGCCAGGGCGGTTGCCCCGACATGGGAATTTTGACTAGGTAGCAACCAAGTATTTTGCGAAGGGCCGATAGCTTAGTGACTCGTGCCTTCTAGCTTAGTAGTATTAATTATCGCGTTCTAATCTAGGAGTTAATGGAAGCTAAAGGCGGGAGCGCAAGCGCGAACTTCTTCAGTGCACTAGCGTAGTGATCTTAGATCTTGGAACGTCTCGGTCTCCCCGTACAACTCCAACCCCACAAGGGCGGGTCGCACGGAGGATCGGGCGGAGACGTCCCCAGTAGTTAAAGTCAAACTACTTGAGCTCTAGTTCGATCTTCGGGCAGCTGGCGCCCAAGTTTGGTATCGTGTTGAACTCGTGGAAGAGTGTGGAGTGTCTTCTCAATGTTGTGGGAACTTAACTCGGTTTAATAAGTAATTATTTCAATTGTGGGAGTTCGGTTATTTCAGTTGCGGGAGTCAGTCGAGTCTGCACCTATTTGGCCAGCACCAATAGGGTACTGTGGGAACAGCCCCGAGAATTTAAAGTAATAGAACTTCTGATCTTTAATAGTTGGAGGAAATAGGTTTAGTGTGTGCGGCAGGTTCTTTTCCTCAGGCAGTCTGACTCAGTTGACCGGAGGTCAACTGCCGCACCGCCGAGAGCCAACGGACTCCCTGGTAGGGGTCCGCTTCGACCGCGCCCTACGGACCTACATTCTAACGTTGTCCGAGAGATAGGGAAAGCGTTTCTGTAATGATTCTTGGCGCCCAGAGACTACTCGCCGTCGACTTCGACGTTCAGAAGGGGTGATATCTCGACTGGGTGTCGCCCGATCGTCTCCCATAGTCTGTCGACCTTGATCAGCCTCCCTCCTTCTTGGACCAGTACCTTCGGAGAAGACCTAAGTTACTGCCTTAGCCCCTCCGGCGGCTAACTCGGCGTTCTGGCAGTCCAGTTCGTCGGCTACACCTCCGCTGAGGTTTCCTGTTCCTCCAGACCTTCCTCTGACTCGCTGAAGCGCTCTATGTACCCGGCTTCCTCGCCAAGCCTATTGGGCTCTACGGTCCCCGGCGACAAACACACGATCTCCTCGCCTAGGGACTCCCGAGTCGACCTACGCGGTTCGATGTGCTCCTCGAGGTCGCCCTTGCCAGCCCAACGCTCTAAAACGGGCGTACCTTGCCGTTTTATCTCTCTCTACGCTCCCCGGTCTCTGGGGGACGTGCGGTCGGAGTGTATACGGGGCTGGGCCAGCCGCGCGGGGAACAGCTCGGGTCTCGGCTTGTAATGAAGTGCGGGCCGAGGCTACGATCCTGAGGCGCCAATGAAGTCCGGAGAGCGTAACGTCTCTCGGTCCTTCGCGTTCTTCGTCCCCCATCCTATCCTTACGCCCTAGAACCCACCCTGGGCCTCACACTCCGTTACCTTCGGCAAGGCCCGCGCTCCGAATGTGCGCGAGCCATGGCGGCCCGGACTCACAGGGCCCGGTAGGGCTCCTTGGCACCTGAGAGTCTGGTTGTGTGGCGAGGAGCTTGCCTAACTGTAGAGAACTGTCAGGATTTTGCAATCCTGCCTTGATCGCCACTAAATAGTGGCCTATTTTAGCAGAATGGCGATCGTAAGCCGTACGAAGCCAAGGCAAACGTACACAGCCGGCCCAAGTCCAACAGACGTAACGACGCAGCGAGGAAATGAAGAAA
>NW_027154599.1:0-284 GCF_002600585.1 Cystoisospora suis
AGTGTTGCTGCACGGGCTGCGGCGCCGCGGCTGAGCACCGCGGCGCAGGCCGGTGCGAGACGCCGCTCGATGGCGAGGTGGTCCGAATCCAGTTGAGAGAGTGGATATGATTTGTGCGTTTTAGTTCCAATGAAGGTTAATCTTTCACGGCCTCTCTAGCTTAACAACAGAAGAGTTAGGAACTCCGTGAGAAACAGCCGAACGCAACACTCCAGTGGCAGCCGGCGATTGTTGGGAGCGAGAGCGGGGCTCCAACCGTCACCGTCAACTCAGGTTTTGTTTCA
>NW_027154600.1:0-2629 GCF_002600585.1 Cystoisospora suis
AGCCCTTTTCTTTTTTCTTCACAAAGCCTCTGCCTCCTCGTTTCTTCTTCTTTTCTTTTTCTCCTTTTTGTTCCTTCGTCTTTCTTTCTGTCTTCTCTTTCATTCTTGCAAGTTAAAAAGCTTCTTCTTCTCCTTGTGTTAATCCTAGAGAGAAGAAGTAGAGAGCAGAAGGCATCCAGCTATATCAATCGCTATCTCTCTATATACAGGTCAGATGAAATACACATGACGCACGCATGCATGCATACATAGATTAAAAAGAAACCGACCGATTAAAGATAGATGATAGATACATAGACAGGAGCGAAGAAGAAGAAGAGGGGGAGAAGAAGAATAAGAAGTGGGGAGAGAAATCCTGTGATTCCTCCTGCTGATGAGAAACTTATGGAACGAGTTCAAGGAAAAGACACAAGAGAAGACAAACAAAGAAAGAAAACGAATGAAGCAGAAAAGCATGGAAAAGGTAGATAGAAAGAAAGAGTGAGAAAGGAGGAAAAGGATAGGATAGAATTGTCTTTTACGGTAAGAGGAAGATTGAGGGGAGGACCAGCCTTTACGTCGATAGATACATGTATCCATACATGTTGTCTATTCATGTGTATACATATGCATGCATATGTATGTACAGGTATCCCAGGGTGTGTATATGCATGCCTAGATAAGTAGACGGCTTTACTGCGAGGGACGGCGAAGAAGAGAATAAGAAGGCAAGAGACAGGAAAGGGGATCTCGATGTACATGAGACAAGCACAGAAGAAGAAAAAGAAGAGAGCAATGAAAGTGACAAAGAAAGATGAGGAAGTTGACGAACAACAAGAAGAAGAAGGAAGAGAGTTGGAGGGGTGACGGCGGCTCTGTCTGTTTAGACATACACACACCCCCAAAGAAAGAAAGCATGCGGCCCGAACCACACAGGAAGAAAGAAAGAAAGAAAGAAGAGAAAGAAAGAAGAGAAAGATGAAAGAAGATGACGAGCGAGAGATAGAGAGTATGTCTGTGTAGAGAGAGACGTGTGACAAGAGACTTTCCTCATGTAACGAAGAAGAGTGAAGGAGAAGACAAGAGAAGAAAAGCAAACATCCAAAGCGCTTCCCATCTCTTGGTCTTCTTCCATTCTTTCTTTATCTTTCTTTCGTGTTCCTTTCCATTCTTTATTATTCTTCTTCTTCATTTGAGCTGTCTGAAGAAGAATTATCTTCGTCGTCATCTTCTTCTTCTTCGTCCTCCTCGTCGCTGCCGCTACTACTTGAATCTGTCTCGGAAGAAGAAGAAAGCGAACTGTCGTCTTCTTCTTCTTCCTCTTCCTCTTCTTCTTTCTCTTTCTTTTTATCTTCGGTAGCTCTCCCGCTCGCCCTCGCACTACTTCCTTCATTCTTCATGAGACTTTCTTCTTCTTCGTCGTCGTCTTTTGAGAAGAGCGTTCCTCCTCCTCCTCCTCCGGCGCTGTGATTTGCTGCATTTGTCTGTGAGACATCTCTCAAATTTCCTTCTTCTTCTTCATCTTCTTTTTCTCCTTCTTGATATCCTGTCTCTTCCTCTCTATCTCCTGCAGAAGAAGAAGAGAGACCACCGACTTTCATTCTCTTCTTAAGGTGCTCTCCGCGTTGCGAAGAAGAAGAAGAGAAAGTGTTAGGAGATGAGAGGCCTCCTCTCTCACTTGTAGATCTTTCCTGCGCCTCTTCTTCTTCCTCTTCATCTTCTTCCTTACTTGTAGGGTGTCCGCTCGCGACTTCTCTCCTCGAGGATTTCTTGGAAGAGGAGGAAGAAGAGGAATCTTGGTACGTGAGAGATTTCTCTCCTTCTTCATGATCGGGAGGAAGTGGATGAAAGAAAGCGAGACCCAAACAGACAAAAGAACAAAAGCAGAAAGAAGAGAGAGAAGAAGAAGAAGAAGGAGATGAAGAAAGTGAGTGCTAGGCGGTCTTCTCACTCAAAAGAAGAATATGAAGGAAAAACGACCGTCAAGATATCCAGTAGTATCTATCCCCACTATTAGTGACATATACTACTACTTTTGACCCCTCACTTACTCCTTCACTCTCTTCTTCTTCTTTCTCTTCCTTCAATCTCTTACAACTACAAGCGTCATCATACATTGCCTCATTAGTCACATTAAGCATCTATCTATCTATATAGATATATATGTATATATATACACATATTCATACACACACACATACACGTGTATATGTAACAAGGTATATAGATATATATACATGGATGGTTTCTTCGCTATGGCATATGACATGCATGCATACAAATATCTATTTATCTATCTATACATATGTATCTCTATCTGCCTAGATATAGTTTGTGTATATAAACTCGGATAGTGAGGGGTGTTCTGTAGAATCTATCGCATGCAAATCGTGAAAGATTCAAGACAGGCAAATCCACTCAGACCCGACAACAACTACTACTACATCGATAGACGTAAAATAAGTAGATAAAGAATTGAACGATAGACAGATTAAAGATAGATAGATTGAAGATAGATATGCGAAAGATAGATAGAGCGGCGCATCCCCGAGGCAAGAAACAGAGAGAAGGTGTACAAGGGTATATGTATAGACCCGGTAAATGTATTTGTTCCTCATCTCTAGACACCTATCAATCTATCTATCCATCT
>NW_027154600.1:2964-34290 GCF_002600585.1 Cystoisospora suis
AGACTTCTTCTTCTTCTTCTCCCCCTCCTCCTTCTTGTTCTTCTCGATGCTTGCCTTCTTCCTCTTCCCCCTGACAAGAAGAAGAGGGTCTTTCTTTCTCTTCTTCTTTCTTCTTCTCCTCCTCCTCTCCGCCTTCTTCTTTCTTTACATAAGAAAGAAGATGAACAGAGGAGGAAGATTTCCTTTCCTCTCTCGAAGGAGGCGGGAGAATAAGAAGAAAGGAATTGTCTTTCGTAGGTTGATAGAGCAGCGACTTCTTGGTCTCTGCAGGCCTCGGCTGAAGGGACATAAAGAAAGAAAGAAGAGGAAGTATATAACGTCAACGGGAAAAAAAGAAAGAAAGAGAGAAAGGGAAAGAAGAAGGATCGAACACAGAGAATATGAGAGAGATAGATCAAATGGAAGGAAGGCGCAGCGTCACACGGGAGTAGAATGCGGGGGGTGGTCGTAAGTACGTAGCAACATACACATGTCCACCCCTTAAAGCAGACATAGAGAAACATAAAAGATCGATAAAGATAGATAGAGAGATTGAAGATAGATAGATTAAAGATAGGGAGACTGAAGAGCTCTTCGTCTTGCCTTTACTAGATTTTCTTCATTAGTTTCTCCCCAATCTCTTCAACCCCGCAACTTTCTATCACCCGCATCTACACAACCTAATTCTCTCTCTCTCTATATATATATATCCCTATGTATGTGTATACCTATATAGATACATAGTCACATGTATATACCCATATAGACATATATTCATACATACATATACAGATAGGTTAATGCAGACATACAGGTACATGTATGTACCTCCATCCATGTACATAAGAGGCGTCATGAAAACGAGCAGGTTAGATGAAGAGACACCGCCTTTCCTTCTTTACGTGTCTATTTCAAAGCAAGAGAGATGAGAAGGAAGAAGAAGAGAACTTACAAGCTGACAGATGTAGTCTCTTGTGAATCTATACTTGCACAGTAGAGAGGTTCTTTCATCTTTGTTCTCTTTGCTTTCTTCATCTTCTTCATGAGATTTCTTTCTCCCTTCTTCATCCAGCGTCATGTCTCCTGCCCCTCCCTCCATCGTCTTTTCTTTACGCTTCGCCGCTTTTTCTTCACTGTAATCTTCTTCTCCCTTCTGCAACCCCGACGGATCACTTAAACAGACCTCGCCTCGAGACTTCCTCGTATATAAGGTGTAGGAAATAGAAGACGTCGATGTATCGGTAACGGTCAATACAGCCGGAGGCAAAGAAGCAGATGACGAGGAGGATGGTGCTACAAGACAGTCATCTTCTTTACATGAGAAAGAAGAGGAAGAGGGACCTCTTTCTTTCTCTTTCTCTTCGATCAGACTCGATCGATCTTTCTCTGGATGTGTCGAATCTACACAAGACTGAGGCGGATGAAGGGGGGGGGGGGCCTGATAAGCTGCTTGACTTCTTCAGGAGGCAATTCGATCCCCACAGGGACGTAGACGTTACTCCACAGAGACTCATGAGGAACTATCGAATAGATCTAACGACAAGAGAAAAAAGAAACAGACAGACAGACAGACAGGAAGAAAAAGAAAGAAATGAAAGAAAGAAAGAAAGAGAAAAGAAAGCGAGAAAGAGATGACGATGAAGAGGAAACGAGAGAGACAGAGACGAAAGGAGAGATCGAAAGAAAAGGAGGAAGAGGAGAAGAAGAAGAAAGCATAAATGTCTATGAAGAGAAATACTCGTGAACTGCACGCTGGGGGGTAGTTAGTTCCAGCTAAAGAAAGAAAGATAAGAAAGAAGAAAGTGGAATTGCCTTCTCAAACCACAATGTAGAGAAGAAACAAAAGGCTCAACCCAATCTAGACGACAGCTACTACGGGTAAAAAGCATACACAGACAGAATGAGAGAAAGAAAAAGATATGCAAATCACTATATTAACGTATATATATCTATGTATATATATATAAACTGTACATATATACATAGATATGGATGTATGTACACGTAGGTACGTTGGTGTGTGTACGCCTATGTATGTCTGTATATGTACGTTTTTGTCTATTTATTTATTTATATATCTATGCATGCACGTGACGACTGGGGCAATGAATGAAGTATGAGTAGTCTCACACAGGGGATCTATATTACAGACCCATGATGAGGCATAGACACGTATGTATGGAGGGATAGATAAAGAGATAGATAAAGAGATAGATAGATAGATTAAATATAGATATGAAGGTGGCTGTATAGAGTGTTGTGCATGTGAGAGTATTTGATGTGTATCATTAAACAGGAATATGCAAGAAATGTGAATCTGTACGAAGAAGAAGAAGATCCATAGACAATCCCTTGGAGATAGAAGAGAATGCTCCTCTACTCTTCTCTTCCGTCCTTGTCGAATATTTACACATATCACTGAAAAAGAAGAAGAAGATACCAAATGCCAAAAGAAAGAAAGAAAGGGAATGAAAGAAAGGAGGAAAGAGCGAGAGAGAAAGAAATAGGAGAGGAGTTATGTAGCACGTTTGTCTCTTACCCTTTTCGGTTTGAGGTGAGGTTTTGTGGGGTGTCTATACACCGTAGGAACTGATAGGAAATGATGAAGATGTAGACGCCTATCATCATCTTCATGAGTATCGATGTCTTCTTCTTTTCTTGTAGTTGGAGAGAGCAATCGATCTTTTTCATCCTTCATTAATTTGACTCGACTCTCTTCATCCACTCTTCTTCTTCCTCCTCTTCCATCGGTATCAAGAAGAGAAGAAGTGGCGAGATGATTTGAGGTGCTTGTAATCTTGAACTTTTCTTCTTTCTTCATTCGCACTTTCTCCCTATCATGGCCGTCTTCTTCTTCTTCATCTCCTTCGTCTTCTTCTGCTTTCCTTTCTTTCTCTTTTCCTCCATAAATTCTTCTCTCTTTCTCCCTTCTTTGCTTGCGTAGAAGACTTAAGTTTTGTCTCGTTAACTCCGGCAAGATCCCCGCAACAATGGCAAGGTCGTCTTCGTGAAGATGAAGAAGACACGGAGAAAGAGAGGCATATGGATAGCTCACTCTCTCATTTGACTCTTCTCCCTCTTCTTCTTGCCCTCCTCCATGGAGCTTCTTGCCTTTCAAAGACACATAAGAAGAGACATTCTTATTCACGGAGGGAAAGACATCATGCGATTGAAGAGAAGAAGATGCATGCGGGGGGTGCTGAGAAAGGTGCGATAAAGATGAGGCAGAAAGGGCTGGCTCTTTTCTTTCCTCTTTTTCTTCTTTCTTTAGAAACTCTAGAGGAGGAGGAATATCTAAGAGAGAAGGATAGCCTTTAGGATTGATAAGATTCACAAGAAGCCCCGCTGTATCAAACTCAGACGTTACTTGAAGAGAAGAGACCACATCGAAGATCGTAGCGGAAGTCTGTCTTACAGGCAATGAAGAAGAAGAAGAATCTTTCTCTTTTCTCTCGTCAACCCCGAGAGCTTTGGATGGCGCTTCTAAAGAAGAAGAAGAAGCAGATGTAGCTCCACAGAGTTCCTCGCGATGAAGAGGATAAGCACAAAACTTAGGAGAGAGAGGAAGCTTAGGATAAGGCACTTCAAAGGAAGGTGTATAGAGATAGGGAGATTTACTTTGGAGATACTGTAAGACACCTGTCGGCTTATACTTGTCTCGTGAGGGAAGAATCATCATGGCGTGGCTGGAATAGGAGGAGGAGGAGGAAGAAGAAGAAGAAGAAAGACGGAGAGAATTACCACTACTGCTACCTTCTCTTCTTCCGAGGCCTGTTGAAGAAGAGGAAGGTGTATCTTCTCTTTCTCTCTCATGGTACTGCGAAGAATGCAGAGGGTGAGACAGCATGATGGAAAAGGTTCTTTCTGGAGATAGAGAGAGAGAGAGATTGGGGGTGGGAAAGGAGGTAGAACTCGAAGAAGGACCGAAGATACGACGAATTCAAGAGTGCAAACCCAAATGAGGAAGGCAAGGAGAGGAGGATAGATTTGGAAGACATGCGCTGTGGGGAGAGGCGAAGGATGGAGAGGGAGAAGAAGAAGAAGAAGATAGAAGATGAAGGTGAGAACAGAAGAAGAAGAAGACGAAAAGGAAGGATGATGAGGATGAGGAGAAGAAGAGATGAAAAGAAGAGGAAAAGGAGAAAAAGGAAAGAGTGAACTTTAGTGAGAGATGTCGTTGAGTGGAAGTTGGTGTAGGGAGAGAATAAGAAGAGGAAGAAAGAGAAGAAAGAGGGAGGAACAAGATCAGATGCCTATACATGAGATAGGGAAAAGGAAGAAGAAAAAGGATAGAAGAAGAAGAAGATGACAGAGGAACGAGAGAACAAGGAGTAGAACAAAAGTATCTTGTGCCGAGGAAAGACCCTTGAGATGAGAAAGAAAAAGAAGAGAAAGAAATGTAACTACAGGGAGAGGAAAAGCCCTGCGCACTACGGCCGATGCTATACACGTGGAAGAAGAAGTAGAGACATCTCCACATGCAAGGCGAGAGTGAAGGCGTAAAGAGCCTTTGTAAGAGAAATCTCTCCTGGAAAATCTCTCTCTCTCTCTCTCTGAGAGAGGCGACATTAAAAAAGAAAAAGACTTGGCGGGAGAGGAAACACAAGGCTCATTCAGGTGTACATACACCTCAACATCCCCCCAGAAAGCTGATCTCTTTTTACGTACATCTTGAAAGACACAAAAAAGGCGTTTCTTTCTTGAGATGTTCAATTCTACCACCCTTGATATCTCTCCAGAGACTAAGAGGAAAAGAGGTTTTCTCCTTCCTATGTTGATGGCCTTGCGTAAACTCTTTTCATTCCTTCGCTAAAAAGAAAAAGATACAAGAGCCACAAGAAGAACAAGAAGAATCTCTACACTTCTTACTTGTCTTTCTCCAAGAGAAAATTCGCTCCTTCCCCGCTTATCGTCACGTCCATTGATCAACTCATCTATCTAGCTACGACTATCCATGTCTTTCTTTCTTTCTTCGATCGAGAGAAGAGCTCTATTGTTTCTCTTTCTGTCGATGTGTCGCCCTTCGCTTCCTTTCTGTCTCTCCTAGGAAAGAAAGAAGGGAGAACCAAATGAAGATACACCCCCTCAAATAACTTCTTTCTCTTCAGTCTCTCGAGGAAGAAAGAAGGACGGGAACGAAGAAAGACAGAAAGGAAAAGAAAAAAAAGAGAAGGAGCGGAAAGAAAGGAAGACAAGGACACAAGGGAAGTCTCTAACGGAGAAAAGCAACTCGAGTGTAGAAATCCCTGCTGGTATTTCCAAATCTTCGCAAAATCGTTCTCTCCTTTTTTAATTCATGCAACGCATGTTTCAGAAACGACTGTCATGCTTTCTATGCATACAGAAGAATGCCTCCTTTTCTCTTCCTATTTTCACGGTGTACAGACCGGGCAATCCGGCTTATATTCGGAGAGAGTAGAAGGAAAGAAGGAATGAAGAAGGAATGTGTGAAAAAAGAAAGAAGCAAGAGATTCAGAGATGGATACAAACAAGATGACACACTTTCTTCAACGAAATGCTCCGTCGTAGTGTGACCAGTCACTGTCAAATCTTTCATCTCCCGGTGTATATACACCGCAGCACCCTCCTTACGCAGTCCGTCTCGTTTCTCTCTTTGTCTGCTTGCACGCAGAGGGTTCGCGACTGCATATTCTTTCTTCTCTTCTCAAGAGGAGAATGACGTCGAGAAGCTCAAGTGAATCATGGAGAAATTTACACAAACGAAGGAAATCTTACGATCTGTCTTCTTATGAAAGAAGTGAGGTGTATGCAGGTATGTAGGTAGGTGTATGAAAGGATATGTATGGGTGTAGGTTTATGTATGTGTGAGTGTATACGTATGTATGTACATGTATGCATGAATATGTCTGTAGTACTCTCAGGTGACGTAGCATGTCGATTCAGCCTAGTTGACGTCTCTTTTTTTCCTCTCCTGTCAGACGGCCCCGATGATCGCGTGATGACCACACTAGAGTGGACATAAAACTTTTCTCCATCCTCCTGCTAGGAATTCTCTTTCGTCACTCTCTCTGTCTATCACCTATCTATCTATCTATCTTTAATCTATCTATCGATCTTTAATCTATCTATCTTTATCGATCTATCTATGTAGTCATCTCCTTTCCTTACAAATACGATACCCTCTGTTTCTATTCTTCTTCTCTCAAAGTGCCTTTGATTCTCCATGTGAACGTGCCTACTATTATCCATCTCTAACGACAAATGTGTAGTTCTTCATCTCTTCTTCTCCACCTGCATGGATGGATTACATAGATGTATAGATACGCACAGAGTACACAGCTGATAAGGGACTCTATCTGTTCATACGTGAATCTACCTTTTTATCTGTCTATCACCTATCTACCTATCTTCAATCGATCTAACCACCTTTAATCTATCTACCTTTAGTCTATCTAGCTATTTGTCTACCTACCTTGACATACCTAGCTATTATCGGTCTATCTATCCATCTATTTATCTATCTATTTATCTGTGTATGATCACCGAAGTACACATCTATATCAAGGAAGGACTAAAACGCCCAATGATGTTTACAATAGCAAAAAGGACTTCCATCTACCTGCTTCTAAATGAAGGAGGTAGGAAAAAGAACAGAAGGGGAAGCCACGGATGAAAGACGAGTCACACGGGTAGAGAAGAAGAAGAGTTTCAGCCAGACTACCGTCGCTCGGGAAGTGAGTGTATGTTACGGATGTACGACGAGAGGCACGGACAATCTGAAGGAGGGGCCAAATACATCTGCTTCGCGAGAAAGACATCGTAGAGGAAGCAGGAGAGAGAATGAAAGAGCAGAGTGTTACAATTTATGGATTTCTCCGCTTTTCTCCGAGATCAGAAAAGCCAAATCTTGTTGTTCTGTGTGTGGGAAGTTTTAGTACCGCGATGAAAGTCGTACACTTCAAAGTTTCACAGTGTGTTTGTATGTATGTACACCTCAAAAGAAGTTTTACGGAGTGCACGTACACCTGAGAGAGGGTTTTTCCGGGTGTATGTACACCTGAGAGAAATTTCACCAGGTGTATGTACACCTGAGAGAGGGTTTTTCCGGGTGTATGTATACCTGAGAGAAGTTTTCCGGGTGTATGTATACCTGAGAGAATGTATACCTGAGAGAAGTTTCACCAGCTGTATGTACACCGGTGAACAATTTCACCGGGTGTAAGTACAGCTCAGAAGAAGTTTTGCCGAGTGTATAAAAACCTCTAAAGACGTTTTACCGGTAGATACACGTTCGCGTCAGCCAGGTGTTCTTCCTGATTCCCATGTTTTCCCGTGCAAGTTCGGGGATCTCATACGACGCGACTTCCAAAAATACAGTTACGAAAAGAAAAAGAAAGAAGGCGAGACAAATCCTTTACTCGAGAGGTATCTTTATTTCTCTTTCACATGCTCGCGCCCACAAAAAAGAGAAGACGATGAAAACTAGCATCTCTCTCTGGGAAAGTTCATTGGGCAGTCGCTAGCCAAGGAGCACACGGGTCAGTCAAAAAGACCTCCCGATGACGCGGCCCCGCCTGCTGTCTCTCTCCCTTTCAAACCCCTCTCTTCGCGCTCCTCCCGGCACCGCTAGACATCAATCACCCCTAGCACTACAGAAGAAAAGGTTCTTTCCTTTCTCCGTAGCAGATTCCAAAGCCTTCTTTCTTCACATAGAGACCAGGTGGAATAAAATTCAGAGACGCGTGTGTATGCGAAGAGAACATTCCTCCAGTCTTTCTCGGTACTGCTACCCCTGCACCCGGAGCGGCTGTTTCTCCTCTTCTTGTCAGGCTTGTTGAAGTTCTATCACTTTATTTCTTATTCTTTTGTTACCTACCCTTTTTTCTTTCACACTTATTCGCATTCACCGCTCATTTCGTTGTGTCTTCCATTTCTTTATCTAGCGACTTTACTCCCTCGTCTTTTCTTCGTATCTTCCTTCTTCATTCGCAGCGAGTGGACAAGGAGATGCGACGGTGAAGAATCTTACCAGTGAACAAGACGATTGAGACGCACACACACACATAAAGGAAGCGAAGGAATTAGAGAGGGGAGATTCTTCTTTTCTTCCTTCATCCCTTTTTTGCTTTTCTCTCCTTTTCAGTCGCGCTTTCCAACTACTCGACAAGGCGTTTGTTTCTTGTCTATTCTTCGAGAGAGTGTTTATTCTTTGCTTGTCTTCATCTATCTTTCTTCGTCACAATGGGCCAAAAGCGTGTGAGTGTCTTTTCTCTTCATCTTCGTGTTTCACCTTTCTCCCTTTGCCTTGTTTCTATCCTTATTTTCTTGCTTTCTTTCTTTACCTTTCATGATGCTCCCTGTGGTAGCGCTCACCTCCTTTTCACCTTAGGAGCAGATCTTCCGTCTACCGAGGAGAAAGGCCGCGTGTCTCAAGAAGGCTTCTTCCCGTTTATTCCTGTTACTTCTTCTCTTCTGTTTTCTCTTCTCTCTGGTACAGAGAATACACAGGAGAGAGGTGTCGAGACACCTGAGAAGATTTCCTCGTCAAAGGAATGGATGCAAAGCATGACGGAGAGAACGACCTCCCCCTCTTCTTCTTCTTCATCTGTCTCCATGATTAAGCCCGTGAAAAAGCTAAGTCGGAGAGATCTTGAGGTGAATGTGCGCAGGAGTCTAGGATCTCTGGTAGAAGATGTCTTTCAGATTCTCATACAAAATCTGAAGAAAGTCTTGGTCCTTCCCCCCTCTTCTTACAAGGATAAGCGCACCTGGTCTTTAGATACACAGGAACAGAGAGAAGAAGGGGGAGAGGAAGGACAGGACTTCCCTTTGAAGAATACTAAGATTGGTCGTTACTATGCAGAGAGATTTCCTAATGAGCCCGACGATGTAAGAGAGCTCTTCCCTCTTCTTTTAGATGATAAAGAAGCGTACAGTCTTTGGAAATCTCACTTCACTCGCCATCTGATCTCTCGTCTTACCGATCGAATGGTGAAAGATCTCTCTAAAGGTATCAAAGAGTCAGAAGGAGGAGACCAAAGAGAAGAAGAAAGAGAAGATAAGACCGACCAGGAAGGGGTAGAGGAACAAGAGGACGGAGAGGAGCAGGGGTTCTCTACATCCCCAAACCATCGACTTAATCTTCTCGATGTGGTCTTTCTTGAAGCGAAGAAAGTCTTCTGGGATAGCCGGCCTGCAAGCTCGCAGGCAGCGGTGATCCTAATCAATAGGAGAATGAAGGAACTGCGGCAAGAGCATCAACAGAAGAATTTCCACAAAAAGCATCTTTCTCAAGAAACGGAAGAGAGAAGAAAATCTCCTCAGCCCCCCTTCCCTCGTCATCTTGTCCATTCTCTCCAGAGAGAGACTGACGAGAAGGCGACGAATCAGACCAACAAGGACAACGATCAAGAGAGTTTCACATCTTCATCTTTCATGGAGTCTCCTCCTCTTTCTTCTCGGCCTCTTCCTTCATGGATAGCTGAGGTGTCTCCTCGCTTTCGCACTTTGAGTATTAGAGATGCAAAAGCTCTTATGGGGACTTACCTAGTGCATTACCCGGTTCAAGTGGAAGGGAAGAAGATCCCTGTTAAGCCGGTGTCTTTACCGCCTAGATCTTATGCTTCTTCTTCTTCTGCGCCTCTTCCTGACGAGTTCGATTCTCGAGAAGCCTTTCCTTATTGCAAAGACGTTATCGGACACGTGCGGGACCAAGGGGATTGCGGCTCTTGCTGGGCCTTTGCGAGTACTGAAGCGCTTAATGATCGAGTGTGTATAAAAAGCCAAGGTAAGAAGAGTAACGCACATCTCTCTTAGCAGACAGATCAAGAGAGAAAAGAGAGAGAAGAAAGGACAGGAAGCGAGGGAGGGAAGAGTCAGATAGTAAGGAAGAGAAACACATTTGAGGGAGGAAGGGGAGGACCGAAGGGAGAAACGCATTCCAAAGAAGAGAAGGGGAAACAACTAGGGAGGAAGGACATCATTGAGAAGACTAAGTGGAGAAAGAGAGAAGAAAAGACGAGAGGGAGGGGAGAGGCGCTGTGAGATTACTACGATGAAGATGAGAGTATTGAACCTCGTGGAGACGCATATCTTCACGGCTTATTATATACGAAGACTATACGCATATCGTCTCGGCTTCTATACGGAGACTATGTATATGTGTCACATAATGATGCATAGAAGTGGATGTTCCGAGCCTCAGTTCAAGGGGGGGATGAAGAGGAGGAGCCATCCGTTGTCACGTATGAAGGAAGGGGTGCCATATACTACTACTACGTATTACACACGCACAAACCCAGCCTGAGCCAAAAGTCCTGGCACGCCTCTCGATGTGGTGTATGTACAGTATGTAGGTGTATTATGGATCTCTCCCTCCCTCCATCTATCTATACATATCTATCTGCCTTCTGATCTCCCTCTCTCCTCTCCCTAAATATGTGTGTGTGTGTGTGTAGGGAAGGCGGGAGTGTCTCTGTCCGCTCAGCATACGACGTCTTGTTGCAATGCCATTCACTGCGCTTCCTTCGGCTGTAACGGAGGTCAACCAGGAATGGCCTGGCGATGGTTCCAAAGGAATGTAAGATCATCCTACGAATCATCATCATCATCATAGGCTAAGTCTCTCCTTCGTCAATTCGATAGATCTCTCCAGCTGCTGGATTCGAACCCACGACAGAATCCTCATGATGATGGTAAAAGGAGTCGTTTTCATCAATTAGAAGCCATCTGCGATACTATGCAGACTTGACTAACTTTGTTAGACTCTACACTAGATAAGAAAACAAGTAGGTACATACCTATCTGTCTATATGTGTTTATCTATCGAAATCTGTCTCTGTATCTTTTCATTTGATGCGTGTCTTGACGGGGTTCATAGAAGCAAAGAGCGCGCGCGCCATGTGTCGATAGTTTTGCGGTGTGAATCTTCACACGTCAGGAAAGTCAGGAGAGTTCGTGTGACAAGCCCAAGGGCGCCGTGGAGATGTACGTAGAGAGACAAACCTAGATCAATAGAAAAGACGTGTGCCGGCGACCCAAGCAGAAAACGAGATTCCTCTCTGTAGGGCAGTCATGTACGGATCTTCAATCTCTCTTCACTCTGTCTATCTTTAATCTATCCGTCTGTCTTTTTATCCTCAATGTATCTGTGTTACTCTGTGTAGTGTCTCTATCAGTCTCCCTCTCTTCAGTCGTTTATCTTCAATGTATCTTTCGTCTGTCTGTATCTACCTGTCTGCCCGTGTATCCACCTACCCATCTGTCTTGAATCTGTTGCGCAGGTGTCGCTCTGTCTATGTCGGAGCGTTAAATGTGCCTGTATGTGATGTATCATTCTTCTTCTTCCTGTTGATGTGTGCTGTGTAGGGTGTCGTGACAGGAGGAGACTATGAGACACTGAATGAAGGCAAGACCTGCTGGCCTTACGAAATTCCCAACTGCGCCCATCACGCAAAGGCCCCTTTCCCCGACTGCGACTCGGGGGTTCTTCCGAAAAAAACTCCCAAGTGCAGAAAAGAATGCGAAGAGCAAGACTACACGACACATGTACACCCTTTCAAAGAGGTAGCAACATATACACACATACACAAGACATTACGCATACCTATCTTTCTATATATATGTATGTCTATGCATGCGCTCATACCTATGTATCTGTGTATATCTAGATATATATAGATACCTGTATATCTGTAGATGTGGATGATGTATAGAGGAGAGGTGGAAGGGAAGGTAACGAAGGAAGGAAGCGAGGTGGTGTGAGAAGAAAGAGTTGGAGAGACGAAGTTGTCATAGAGAGATCAAACAGGCATAGTATCTATCTTTATGGTGAGAAGAAGGAGAGATCGAAGATCATTAAGAGTCGTCGGGGCGTGTATCTGTCTCATCGTTTGTATCATCATCTTCATTGATGCAGTCATGGAGACGGTTCAGAGAGAGAGAGAGAGGGAGAGATAGCTCAAAGATACACCTAGTTTAGATAGATAGATAGACAGATCACAGACAGGGTAGAGATAGTAGGAGGTAGAGAGACAGAGAGAGAGAGAGGCTGTCTGCTGTTGTTCTGTCGTGATCCACATTCTCTTCATCTTCGTTCTTTCTCTCTTCTTCTTTCTTTTCTTTCTTTAGCAAGTAGGGGTATGGATAGATCATATGTATGCATGCATCTCTATAGCCCAGATATCTTCTTCCTCTCTCTCACATGCCTCTTCTTCTTCTTCCTCTTCGTTACGCTCCCCCTACTTTCATTTTCTTCCCCTAGTGTGTTGTTCATCTACTCCTCGGGGAGTCCAGACATATGTGTATCTTTCTATGTCTTCTTTGTCTCTACCTGTTTTGATGCTTTTGCTCTTCTCTTCTTTATTTTCTTTATGGACGTCATACATTCTTCAGTTGTTTCATTCACGACCTCTCGATGTAGAGGAAGAAGTAAGTGCCTTCACTCTCTTTTTTCCTTTCCTTCTCATTCTTTCTTTCTCTTTCTTTTGCGTCTCTTTCTTCTTCTTGTTGCTTTCCTCCTCTATTATTCTCTTTCTCCCTTCTGTCCGTCCATCCATTTGTGTTTTCTCTTTCTTGCTTCTTCTTTGTGTGTTTATATTTCTTCTCTTTCTTCGTAGGATTTGCATAGGGCCGCGTCTTCGTATTCTCTTCGGTCGCGAGAAGATATCAAGAGAGACATGATTAACCATGGCTCAGTCACAGGAGCCTTCATGGTCTATGAAGATTTTCTCAACTACAAGTCGGGTGTATATACACATGTCACAGGCATGCCTATTGGAGGGCATGCAGTCAAAATCCTTGGGTGAGAGAGAACAAGACCCACACATCAAAGAAGAGAGAGAGAGAACACTTCTTTCTCTTCTACATCTCTCTCTCCTTCGTCTTCGTCATCTCTCGTTGCGTTTCTGTTGTGGCTGTGGTACGAGTCATGTGCTTGTCTCGAAATTCCCCGAAAGGTTTGTGGGAGGTTTCGAGAGGTCTAGAATGAATAAGAACGAAAGAAAAAGAATTCGAGAGAAAGAAAGGATGGACCAATCGATAGATAGATCAAAGATAGATGAGAGAAACAGAGAGAAGGTGGTGAGGGAGGCTACGACCGTTCGTGTTGTATGAAGGAGGCTCTTCTTGTCTAGACTGTGAAGAAGACTCTTTTCTTCCTTCTTCTCTATATCTGTCTACATAGATAGACAGGCATCATCGTGTTGTAGTAGTAGTAGTGTGGTTGGTCATTGTGTCGGTGCGTAGGGGGGGAGGGCTTCCCCACCTTTTTGTGGAAGGAAGGATGATGAACTAACGAAGTCAAGATAGATAGATAGCACTGAAGTCTCTCCTCCTCTTCCTGCTCTCTTCATAATACAAGAGCAACATGTGACAGGAGCATGTGATGCGACACTCCTCCGCTTCTTCTTCTTCTTCAACTTCTTCTTCTTTTCTTGTTGGTCTTACGGCCCGTCGTCTTGCATGCGTTTTGCTTGTGTGTTTGATCTGGTAAAAGTTCAAAGGACAATTCGGGACTTCCTTTCTTTTCTATCTCTTTCAGAGATGTTCGAGGAGACACACAAGATGCCGAGGAGATATCGAATAGCAGTAGTAGTAGTAGTACATGCTGGTAGAGTAGTAGTAGTAATAGTAGTAGTAGACATCTGAAGTTTCGAAGGCACACACCTCCTCTTCTTCTTTTTTCTTCTCCTCCTCCTCCTACGTGTCCGAGGTGGTTGTCCATCTCTCTCTCTCTCTACAAGAAAGTCTTTAGATCAACTCCCGTTGGGTCTCTCTCTCTCTTTCTTGTTTCTTCTGTCTTGTCTTTTTCAAGGTGGGGGAGTGTGAGAGGAAGGGCCGAGCAGCGAGGTGTGTCGTCGTCTGATGGCGGCGTGGAGTATTGGCTAGGAGTGAACAGCTGGAATGAGTATTGGGGAGACGAAGGAACCTTCAAAATACAAATGGGGCAAGCCGGTGAGGACAAGGGACAAGAAAAGAAAGAAAAAGAAGGAAAGAAAGGAGAGAACGAGGGAGGAAGAAAAAGACACAAATCTCGTTCATTCACGCATTATTCATTTATGATCCAAACACGGCCGTAGGTTATTATCTCTCTTTGTGTTGATGGATGATGCATGTGTATCAGTGATATATGTGTATGCATGGACGCTAAAGAGAGAGAAATACCAAGCTTATCTGTATGTTTCTAGGAGGACTGTATTCTGTATAGATAGATAGATAGAGACATGGGTGTGCATGACAATACAATAGTGTGCGTATGAATATGTATGTGTATATATCTACTGTAAGGGGTGTGTGTGTGTCTCTACGCATGAACATAAAGGAAATTAGACGTATATCTGTATAGGTCATATTTCATACATACATATATACATACATACATACACATACCGTGATGTATTCTCAGTATGACCATCTCTCTCTCTTTATTTCTCAAACCCTCTCTCTCTCTCTTTTTCTTTCGTTATCTCTTTCTTTCTTTCTTTCTCCCTTTCGTCACTCGATCGTACGATCTCTATCTGTCTCTTCTCAATTATTCTTTTTTCGCCTCTCCCACCCCTTTCTGTTTCATATCAGGCATCGACGATGAGGTAGTAGCAGGAGAAGCTCTTCAAGAAGTAGAGAAAGAAAGCGTGGAACATGAGGAGAGCAGAGAAGAGAAGGTGGCGACGATCTCCCTCCAAGGGACTATCAACCTTGGAGTAGAGAAGGAAGGACAAGAAGAAGAAGAAATGTTAAAGCGTCGCCAGAGAGAGGCTGGCGCTAGTGCTATCGATTTTCTCTTCTATGCTGAAGAGAGAGTGAGAGATGACGGGGCTGTTCGCGATAGAAAAGAAAAAGGGCAAGGACAGCCACGAGAAAAAGAAGAAGAAGAAGGTATGAGAGGGAGAAAGAAAGAAGAAGAAGGAAAAGAAGAGAAAGAAGATTCACTTCTACAGTACGAAAGAGAAATGTAGGGCGTGATGAAACAACAAAGAAACATATAATAATTGACTAAAGATTAACGATAGATTAAAGATTAAAGATAGATAGAATAAAGATAGACCCAAGAGAGATAGATAGATGGATCAGAGAGAGATAGATTAAAGATAGATAGATAGGTGTTTCCATGAGAATTTCGGAGACAGAAGGGGCTTTCCTCTCTCTCTTCTTTTCTTCGTTACTACCGCGACTTTTGCTTCTAGTCAAGATTTTATCTTAGCTGTCCTTACTGTGAAGTAAAAGGAGAGATGGATCGACTGATCGATGTGTAAGAGATGTAAAGAAGAGAAGGAGAAAGAGGGAACGGTGTCTATCGGTCGGCATAGTGAGATCTCAACTGTCTGAGAGACACAAAGAGAAAGATGTCTCTGTGTATCGATGATAGAAAGGGTAGGAGAAATTCGGATTGATGGTTCTGCTACCGAATGATTAGATTCAAATGAATGGAAAGAATGAAGAAAGAAAAGGAGCAATCGGAGAGAGAGGAGGCTTCCGGCGGAGTAGCCGTAGTACGTGTCATGTATCGATAGAGAGAGATACATGCATAGACAGCTGATGGCTCGGGTGTACGTACACCATACATACACAGACATACGCCTGGGCATCGTATGAATATGCAGTAGGCTTGACCAGGTGTCTTGACTATCCATATCTATCTATCTATTCTCGAAAAGAAGAGAAACCGAGAGAGATGGTCGAAGTGTTTAGGTTGTCGTAACGTTCTTCAAGTAGGAGCGATTGATGGATTGGCGATTTATGTTAACTACAAACGAATGAAGTAAAGAGAAAGAAGGAAAGAAAGATTGATACAGATGAGATAGAAGAAGATATCGTGTATGCTCCTCTTCCTGTTCCTTCTCTCTCTCCTCTGTGTACTCTTTTTCCGTCGTCTTTTCAAAGAGATCCTTGGAGTGGAAGAAGAAGAAGAGAGTCTGGCGTAGTAGTTGGAGTAGGGAGAGGGAGAGAGAGTGAAGTAGGTAGTAGTGTCGTCGAGGGTTAGAGAGAGAGAGGTCGCATGTAATGAAGAAGAAGCGAGGAGAGAAGAGACGTTCTTTAGTTCTTTTAAATATCTTGTAGGCCTTCTTTTTCTTCATCCTTCTCCCACTCTTCGCCTCCCTCCTTTCTTGCCATGAATGAAAGTAGAAGAGGAGAGTGTGTATCTTTCGCCACTCCGCAAGATGCTGAAGATCTGCAAGCGAGAAGGCGAGGGAGGATAAAAGGGAGGGGAAAGAAGAAGAAAAAGAACGGGTTCTTTCAAAATTCATGACCATCTGTCGTGATAGACAGAGAGACAGACAAGGAGACAGAGACAGACAGATAAGGTTTTCTTGGTTTATGAATGATATTCCTAGTGGGGGAGAGAAGCTAGAAGAAGCGGGCGGCTTCAGCAGGTCTGACTGATTGCTTGTGACTGGATGAATGAGTTATGTGTGTGTGAATGAATGAATGAATGGGAAGTTCACTTACGACTGCTGTGCTATCATTATGCTGTATGAAGTGTCTCTGCATCGACGATGGTGCCTCAGTGCCCATGGACAGGAGAGACACACAGGGCGTGGGAGACACAGCGGGAGAGACTTTCTTTATGATGTCTCCTTCAAACTGCTCGACAGACGATGGCCTAAGTAGTCGGCGTGATAGAGAGATAGGGAGAGGTGTCGGCCAATAAGAGAGAGAGAGACAGGAGAGGAGGGAAAACAGGGGAGACAAAGTGCCTTAGAATCGTTGAGTGAGAAGGAATCCGCTGGAAGGAGGAGGGGGAGGAGAACGAGAAAGAAAGAAAGAAAAGCAGATGAATGGTGTGAGAAGGAAAGAAAGGAAGGGCGTAGTAGTAGTAGCAGTAGTAGAAGGCGTGTACCGCCCGCCGTGGGGTGCTGCTGAGGCTAGCGGTCACACCTGTAGGACTTCCCCCTACGTATTGAAGAGACTGATCTACGCACACATACACATGCATACGTACATAGGTCTGTATGCTTGTCTATATGTATATATATGTGTGTATGCATACGTATATGAAGAGGGTAGCTTTGAAGAGGACAAAGTGTGGGGCTCTTGAGACGTGCGAGATACATACGCATACAGGATATGTATAGACATACGTATGTAGACATACAAGATATGTGAAGGCATACGGACATGCATATATAGACATACAAGATATATATAGACATATAGACATGCATATGTAGACATACAAGATATATATAGACATATAGACATGCATATATAGACATACAAGATATGTAAGCATACAAACAGGAACATACGTATAGAAGGAGAGGGGAGAGCTTGGGAGAGAGTTTCTTTCTCTTTTGACGGAAGGTTATTTCAATTCGCACTTTGTCTGCACGAAAACATGAAAAGACGACACTAGTAGCATCACGTCTTCGGCAACGGATACTTACGGAAATTTGTGTCAGCCTATGGAGATAGATCTAGAAATAGATAGATAGGTAGGCAGAGGGTTCATTCAACTATCCAAGTATGTATATATCCGTGTATGTATCTACCGATACCTCTATCTGTGGACAGGCTATTTTATCGCTACTCTTATATCCTTTCCTACCTGCTTTCTCTTCTCTCTGAGCCTCTATGTAGGTTCATCCATCATTTCTTCTAACGCAACGACTAAAGAAATCTGCTCTCATCAGCTTCTCCGGCCGTTATATATGATATTCATAAAGAACAAACAGGGCGGAGTAAATATACACATATATATATGTATGTATATGCATCTAAATATTTACACAGCTGAGTATATATGTACATATATAGATATATATACATGTATATATGTATATGCATATATTTATATGCATATATATATATATGGGTATATATTTACTCAGCCCTGTTTGTTTGTTATGAACATCCAGATCAGGGAAGGATGGTGATGATGTATGGGGGATGGCTGTGTATGAGCAAGAGAGAAGTAGAGAGAGAGAATGTAAGGACCAAAGGAAGACTTTCAATATACTCGCCACTCTTACGTAGAAAGGTTTCTCCGTAGGGAGATCTGATGGGGGAGATTCCTTTATCCATGGGCGCATGCAGTCGTGCGTGCTGTATGAGATAACCGACACATTTCGCTTCTCTCTATGATACGAAGATAGCCAGAGATCGTGGTGAGGTACCATGTAGAAAAGCGAGATTTCTTCCTCTCTTTGGACCACTTAATGCATATCCCTGCCTGGGACCTCTATCTCATGTAGAGGTAGACAGAGAGGAAAGAAGATTGAAGAAAGAGAGAGAGAAACAAAGCGAAACGCCTGCGACTCCTCCTTCTTCATCTTCGACTCATCGCCATCCATCCACATCAAGCTTAGAGCGGACGTGCTTGGAAGACTCATCACCCTTCCAGCAGACAAGAGGGTTGAGAAATTTTCGGGCCGTCGGGATTTCCCCTTTCTCATTTCTCCTTCTACACAAGATGCGCCTGCCCCTTGTAGTTGTAGTAGTAGTATTCTTCTTCTTCCTTGTCTCATTGGACTTGCGTGTCTTGCTTGCTAGCGGGGATTTTTGCTTCTGTCCTTACACCTACGGTCAGGTCTCGCCGTCTAGCTCCAGACATCTAGCATATATATATATACTATTTATAGAGAAATAAGTGTGTTACGTCCAAGGTCTGTGTACATGTATAGGTGTATATTACATATACTTGTTTCGTTGTGTGATGGGTAGGAGGCTAGTTTTACCTGCTCTTGCCTTGAGTATTGTCAATTGATAAGACTATCTTTATCTTTCTCTCTTCTCACGCACCTCCGACAACCTCCTCTTCTTGTTCTTCTCCATTTATACAATGATCTAGACAGACTTCTCTCTATATACATACATATACGTGGTGTCTAGCCATGGGATGTGCCACGGGTGTATTACCCGTGTCTAGCTAGCTAGCTAGCTAGACAGGGGGATGTCTTGTTGGTGTTTGCTCATGCCCCTCGATACGAAAAGTCAGATAGGGAGAACACGCCATGCTGGTTAAACCCTTCCTCAGTCGTCACTCTCATTCACTCTACCGAGCGTTTCTTCTTCCTTCTCTTCTTCTTAGTCATTCATTTCTGGCTTTGGGCGAGCTAGCCATCTATTCTCGTCTGTGGTAGACACGATGGCTTCCTTCTCTTCTCTCCACCATGTCTAGAGACTCTCTTCAAAAAGTTTATCTCCCAGACATATGGAGTATGGAATCTTTCTTTTAGATCGAAATCCGCATCTATCCTCGAGGTAAAATCTGTCTATCTTTCCTGTATCTCTTCTCTCTTTCACAGTCGCAGAAGTGTCTATATAGACTCTTCTTGCTTGGATAGACAGATATCTACGACTAGGCGCATCTACAGAGGATCCGTGCGATAGGCACCTTCATCGCGCTCATAGAGAGATAGACAGATAGATCAAAGGTAGATAGATTAAGATTGATAGATAGATTAAGAATAGATAAGGATTGATGGGTCATGTAGTGTGTGTGGTGTTTGGCGGGTTTCTTTTTTGGTCTTTTGAAGAATAAGAAGAAAATGAAGACGACGAGTAAGTAAGTAAGTATAGCCATAAGAAGATCGGAGACGAGAGAAACCTCCAGGAGAGAAATCGATGGAATGATCGATCGCTTGAATGGTTGACTGGTGGATTGATGGATCGAAGATTTTCTTCTTCATCCGTTCATCTCAAGACGAAGAAGAGAAAGAAGAAAAATGGGGGTGACAAGACAAACACAAACAACAAAGGCGAAAGAAAGAAAGAACGAGAAAGAGAAAGGGTGTTCTTCTCTCTTTGCTTTTATCTCTCGTTGACAAGCAGATATATACATAGATACATAGAGATCTATATACATTAACCATATATATATATATCTATATATGTATGTCTTAGACACATGAAGGCTTGGGTCTTCTGCGTGGATCCGCATGGAGGAGAGGGGGGGGGTAGGGGTCCGTTGGACAGGTATAGCGTGAATGTTTCTCTCTCATTTCGCCATCTTCTTTTCTTCTCCTCCTCCTCCTCGTATTCATTCAAGGCTTGTATGATACAAAAGGAGATTGACACAACGTTCTTCAGACATCGTCATACATATACATGTACAGAGATGTGCATATAGAGATATACATATTCATATTGATATAGAGAGACATATGTATGCATGTATACATACAAATGCGCCAGCCAACCCAGGTCTCGCTTTCTCGGGCGTACGATAAAACTCTCTTTCTCGCCATAGACAGATATAGATACATATCATAGGGGGGTACATCTTCCTCTTAAAGATATACGTATGTAGAACTTCTTTATGACGTATATATGTATGTCGAGAGTGATATATAGATAGATAGATTCAAGACAGGTAGATAGATAGATAGAGATGTAGACAGATAGATCGATTAAAGACCAACAGTTATATTGATATAGATAGAAAGGTGGATACATAGGTATATATGGTAGGTCTGTTTGGTCTGAATATATACGAGCAAGGGATAGGTGCGTATGAGACGTTATGACTTTTATCACATATATACATATACATATATGTTTATAGATAGATAAATGTATATATATATATATATTGTGTATGTATAGATATATATATATATATATATGTATAGGCGGACGTATATATATATTTATATGTATGTGGATAGATAGATCTAGTTGGATGGGGTGTGTATATGACGATGCTGTACGAAATTGATTGATATGAAGGGGGGGATAGAGAGATAGACTTCGCTTTTCTTTCTCCCTCCTCCCCGTGGTCTCCAAGGAATGTTTGAGAGAGAATGAAAAAGGGTTTCTCCTTCTCTTTCTTTAGGCTGCATGCATCAATGAAAGAATGAAATACAAAGGAGAAAAGCACATCTTTTGCCGAGAAGAACATTTTCTTTCATCCACTTCCTCTCTTCAAGATTTTTCTCTTCTTTATACGAGGTCATTCTTCTGATCGTCTATATCTTTCTTTTCACTGAAGCTTTCTCCTACCGCAATTGACCGAGTGGTACTTTTATTATAATGACTATCTTGTTCATCTTCTCTTTCTCCCTCTTTCTCTCTCCTTCCTTCTTGCATTCTTCTCATTACTAACATCTTCATCATCTTATCGTTTTCTTCTTCTTTTTCATTCTTTCTCTGGAGCTGGAGCACTTCGTAGGCCGAGAGAGCCACAGAGGGGGGTGGATCGACGAGGAGATTCCTCTTGCGTGTTAGACTCCATATGATCAAGAGAAGGACAGATATCGATAGAAGAACTAAGATCGAGACCCCTAAGGCACGTAAAGGCGCATGCATATCAAAGACCTTATAGACATATCCATACCCCCCATCTCCATTTGAGAGATTAAGCAAGTAGACAAGTGTCTGTACACCTAGATAGATCATGATAAAGATATAAGCAAAGATGATATGTTTCAAAGGAATAGGGATATACGTCAAAAAGAAAGAATGCGAGAAAGTGATGAGAACAATCAAGAGATGCTTCCATACAGAATACCACGCCTCGGGAAAGGTATTCCCATTCTGCTTGAGTAAGGTAAAGAATATCAAGAAGACTGCCGTTGACGCGATCAATTGAATCGTATGGAGAATCCACGTCAAAGATATAAGTAGAGGCGTACGAGGAGAAGAAGGAACGAAAGAAGAAGGGGAAGATGAAGAGGTGGATGAAGAAAGAGGTGGAGAGAGAGAAGAAGAAGATAGAATAGAGTTGGGAGGGGTTGATCTGTTGGTATCATCCTTATGTTCATTTGGGGTGTATCTCTTCTTCTTCTTTTGGCTTCGACTCTTGTTCTTCTTGCCTCGACACAGGCAGGAGGGGAGGAGGTATTGCTGTGGATCTAAGAGAGAGTCGTAGGACCCATCATTCGTAGGATTGGGTACGAGAAGAATACCATTGATCGAATAGACCTCTTCTCTCGATGAAAGAAGTTGTCTGTAACCTGGGAGAGACTCCCGGCGTGGGTGATTTGTATTCTTATTCTTATTCTTTGTCGTCGCATGCTGAGAAGAATTCTCATTGGCAAGATGACAGTAGTCGGCCTGAATAACGCTACCCACACGAGGTGATCTCTGACACCCTCTTTTGTCTTCTTCTTCTTCTGCTTCTTCTTCGTGCGGCTCTTTTTCTTCTTCTTGGATCTTGAGAATCGCAGGAGGAGAAGAAGAAGAGAGAAGATTCCTGTTCTTTTCTTCTTCTTCTTCGCTCTTCATTCGAGGGAGATTCTCTTGCGTGGAAGACGAAGTCACGATAGAAGGAGTAGAGCTCTCGGAAGGAGAGAACGGGGGTGGCGGGAGAGAAGAAGAAGAGGCATGGGGCTTCTCAAGATTTTCTTCTTCTTTTCTGATGGATGATGTATCGCGACAAGAGGGAGAGGATGAGGATGAACTAGCATTACTTGAGATCGTTGACGTGATACTCGGTGCGCCAAACTTCTTCCGTTCTTCTTCTTCTTTCCCGCTGTCTTGCTGTGTAGGTCGTTCCAAGGCGTGCGAGGGTGAAGATAGAGGAGAAAGAGAAGATGACTTCCGAAAGGTATAGACAGCTCGTAGAGATATGATACAGAGTAAGATGAAGTAGATGGATATGAGATAGGAGTTCCAGTTCGTGAAATAGAGAAACATGGGGGCTCCGAGATCTTTGTATACATCAGCAGAAGCAAAGCCTTCAAGGAGAAGTAAAATACAGCATAGAATAAGACGTATCAGAACCAGTCGGATAGGTGTGAAGATACTACTCTTGAGACCCCCGTAATAGCTCGAGATAAACATAGGCCTCCAATCACGATGATGTAATTCACATACCCAGAAACGCTTAATCTCTGACAACTCATAACGGAGATGATCGAGAAATGAAGGTGTACAGACCCCTATAGGAATGCGGTGTAAGTCCGGCTTATATACAACTCTTGAAGATGGACCTTCTTCTTCCTCTTCTTCGGGATCTTCTCTTGCTGTCTTCACATCTTTGTTTCTGTCTAGATCTTCTCTCTCATTTTCTATCGAATGATTTGCAAGATCATCCAAACGATGATCGATGGTAAGAAGTCGATTTCTATAGGCCCCGTAGAGATGAGTTTCGTGTTCTTTCTCTTTTATCTCTTCTTGGTTCTCTTCATTCATGCTAAAGCAGAGCGAGATGGGGGGATCCATGCTAGTCCTTTCATCTCTGCTAGAACGGCCTCGAATGAAGGCCCTTGTGCTTCTGCTTCTTCTCTTTTCTCTTTGTGTCATCCTTCCTTTCCTATGGAGTTTCTCTACAAGGTGTCTTGGAGTCATTGCAGATCTTTGATAGAAGGATAGTCGTTCATCACGGTCTCCTTCTTTCCCGTCTTCTTCTTTCGAGAGAGTGCGAGGTGTTTGAAGCTTCGCTAGATGAAGTTTCTCGCAGACAGGGAATAACGATCTTTCTGTCCTTGATCTCGTTATTATGGTTGTTTGGTCTTCTTCTTCTTCTTCATTCTGATACCTTTCAAGTTTGTCAGTAGTAGTTTCGCTTTCTCGATTTGGAATGATTACAATCGATTCGAGATCTCGATGGTAATCATGCTCTTTAGAATCGGAGTGGGGGACGTGCAATCGATTTACATCGATATCACCTGTGAGAAGCTCTGTCAAACCGACTTTTGAAATCGGATTCTCTCTACTTTCTCCTGTCTCGCTCCCAACGACCGTGGAACCACCGTCATCCGTGGAAGAAGAAATCGAACTCTCGTGAGCAGGAGAAGGAGAAGATGAAGATGACTCGGGATCTAGGTCGACGCCGGGTGATAAGAAGGAGTCTGGATGGCCGTGAGACGGCGCTGAAGTTGTGTAAACAGGCAGCATTTTGATGGAGAAAGAAGAGAAGATCAATGAAGAAAAGAACTATGTCGGTGAAGAAGACAATAGAGAAACCAAGAGAAACGAAAGAACAACTCCAGAGGCTTTTCTTTGGAGGAATCAAGAAAGGAAAGACGGGTAGATCACGAGACTTGTGGGTGAACTGAATAGTGATGAACCATAAAATTGCCCCTTCAGGTCACGCCTGAAGAATTAACAAAACGAACGGTGTACAAAGGAAGCAAAGAAGAAAGGAGGTAGGATCGAGAGCATTTGATAGACGGATGGATGGATGGAAGGATCGCTTGCTTGCTTGGCTGGTCGACGAGACACACACTGAAGTAGACAAGTAAAGACTGCGCAAAAGAAAGACTCTCGCCAGATGATTGATGGATGGGTTAGCTTGCTGATGGTAATAAGATGAAGAAAACTCTAAAAAAAACGATTTGCGGAGAAATCTTCTTCGATTCTTGAAAGAGAATGGAACACGCAGATATGTCGTGATAGACGATGACTCTTGATGGATTATTTTCGATCAAAGATCGGAAACCTTTTGTCAGTCGGTTTAGCTAGTGACTCTTGCCTTTCTTCACATGTTCAAAGCTTTATGGATAAGATCTTTCTTCAGCCAAGAGGTGGGGAACTCTTTCAAGAACAAGAAAAGAAAAGAAACCGCATGAAAGTCGCTCTTCTGATTGAGCAATACCAAGTGTCTTCAAAGTTGAATGGAAAACAAAGAGAGCCAAAGATGATACAGATGTTCGTGATACGCCTGTTCTTTCTGTTTTCTTTTGCTAAAGAAACAATGATCTCTTGAGTGTTTCAAAGACACACAGGCGCAGGTGATGACTATGGTGAGAATCATGTGAGAATGGAAGCAACAAGAAAAGTGTGTCGGTGCGGTGATCCTTTTGTTTCGCTTGGGTGGATTTTTCTGTTTCTTCTTTCTTTCTAACTTTCTTTACAAACATACAAATCTGCAACAAGATCCTTTGCTGACAACAAAGCCAAAGAAACAAAGTTCTTCTACAAAGAGAAGGTCTGTTCTTGACGATGATGGGTGAATTGTACGTTTCAACACGAGAGAAGACCACTCATTCCTTCATACGTTCCTTCTTCTCTTTCAAGAAGAAAAGACGATGAACTTGACAGATGAACCTATGCAAGACAGCGGGGAGGAAAGAAAGAAACAAAACGCGCATAACTCCCCGAAGATCAATCGATCAGACTTTCCATCGAGCTAGTTTGCAGCTCTGATGTTGCTGATGATCATGGAGGAGTAAGGAATGGTTTCGTTTCTTGCCCAAGAACAGAAAGAAGATCAGAATGGTTGTTTCTTCACTCGTCTTTCTTAACGACAATCATAACAAAGACATTTTCATTCTATACACAAAGCTTTCTTTGCCCTCGGACCATCCCTTTGAAAAAAATAGATTCCAACATAAAGACAAAAGAAAGATCGTGAACAAAAAAACCAAATCTGAAGACATCGTCGTCAGTCAAATCACAAGACCGGGCTGTGCTGTTTTCTTCACAGCTTGCTGATGGTCGATCAGCTGATCGGTCGATCATCCATCCGATCGCTCGCGCTGCTCGTTGCCTCGCTCCTCAACTCAATGGGTGTTCTGCTAGCTGATTGAAGAACGGTGGTCCGTTTGTCGATCACGAAAAAGGTGATCTTCAGGTCAGAAAAAAGATGAAAACAAAACTGGTGCTTCTTGTTGACAACTTCTTTCTCATACACGATACGGAAGAGTGTGTTCTTTTAGGCTGTGTGTTGTTTAGACCTACGCCCGGGGTACCGGATCGATCGTTTTAGCTTGGTTTTTAGTCTTGAGCTTTTATCGCTCATGTCAGTAAGGACGAAAGACAATTTCTGATCTTATCGTAGCGAGACAGTGGGTTAGTTACACGAAAGATCAGTTTATTTCGCGGTAGACAAAGAGGTTTGAGTTCTATTCATTCGCGGCTTGACTCGAGCTAGTTCACGCAGAGCAAGAGAGATCGTTCCAAGGAAACAGGAAATTGTTAGCCTGGTTGGCTACGTGTCATAGTAATTCTCGAGAGATTTAGAGCGATAAAGAATTTCTCAAGGTTCTTCTCTCCTTCGTGAAGAAACCAGACCATTCTCCCGCCTAGTCAGCCTTCGGCGCGACCACCCGGTTTTCTTTCGCAGAACAAACTCAGCAGAAGAGAATGGATGATCAGACAACAGGAACTGCTTTCTCATTGGTGGTACTTTTCTTTATTCTTTTTTTTGGCGTGATAGTTGTGAAATTAAAGAGAAGCATGGCCTGGACCGACCCAACGGAAAGGCTGAAGCAGCAGACTGGCTGAAGATACTTTTAGAGTTCTTCAAGAGGGGCAGCAATCGTTCCGATTTTCTTCGCAATACTTCGTCTTCTCCAATCAGAACATGTTAGAACATGACTGTGTCCCCACTGCGATGACTTTGAAAGAAAAAACACGGTTGCAAGCAAAGGCCAAATGAAACGAAAACATTCCTTGACGGTATGCTAATGGAAGTAAAGTCCGCTTTCTTGTGTAATAGTCGTTTTGGCTGTAGGCTGTACCGTCCTTTCCGTTGTCTAGGATTTCTTCTGTTGATCCATTCTCATCGAAAGGGAGTTGGGATAGATCTCAGCTATTCATCTAGGTGGTCTTCTTGTTGTGTCTCTTTCTGGTTTAGCTACCTACTCACACTTTTTTCTTGTCTAGTCTCGGATTTCTCCGAAGGAATCTAAAACTTCGAAACAGCATGCTCAACGCTTAAGACAAAAGCTCTTTCAGATTCAACACGGATGACACAAGAAGGATTCCTTACTACACTGAAAACTGGAGATTCTACAAGTAAATCACAAGGCTGACGAACAAGCGACGGCAGGAAGCACACCTCGACGAGCGATCGCGCACCTGACGCCTAGCTTTGTTCTGTTGTCTACCTTAGGAGGTGCTAAAGGTCTAGTTATGAGCTCAGAGGTGTTTTTTGATGAAGCTCTTTAGACAAAAGAGATCTGCACGGACAGGACTTCCTCTAGAGTCCCACTGTGCAGCTGAATGAGAAGAAACTGCGAAGACTCAGGAAGCACGCAAGCTTCTTGAGAGTTGTATGGCACACATGGAGCACGTTCTTTGTTCTCTACAACACATGCAGATAGGAAAGGATAGAGGAGGAGACCAGTCATCGCTTCTCTTCCTCTTCTCCAGGCTCTCGGATGTCCTTATCTTTTAAGCGATAAACCTTCGGTTGGCCTTTTAGCTTGATATGATACAGACAGACAAATGCGGTGTTGGAGGTGCGGTTCGGAACGCGCGCGAGAGGCCTAGGAGACAGCCGTCTGTGTAAGAGATAGACAGACAGATAGATAGACGTACATGATATATGAATACAGGTAGGCAGATAAACAGACAGATTGATTAAAGAGATATATCAATGGATCTTGATACGTTCATAAATCTAACTAGATAGACCGACACAAAAAGACATGTGAATGACAAGAAACGAAGTGACTTCTCAGCTTCCCTTGAACTATTAACAAGAAAACCAAGAAGAGGAGATCCACCCTGCATGTTGGTGGCCCTCTGTTTGTTTTATCTCTCTTTTTTCACCTCTTTACATGGATTCTAAAGTCTTCCCTCCTACGAGACAGCATCCTGTCTCCTCCCCTTGAAGAAATCCGATCCTATCTTAGGTGATAGCTTCTTTCTCTATTCTCTCTGAGAGAACCCAGCATCCTTTTTATTCCACTTGTCGAAAAGAACAGGATGGTTCGATCTCCTATGTAAGAGACAACATCTTCTTATTTCTTCTTCAGCTGTCTCAACGTCTTTGA
Organism: Cystoisospora suis; assembly: GCF_002600585.1. NCBI lineage: Eukaryota > Apicomplexa > Conoidasida > Eucoccidiorida > Sarcocystidae > Cystoisospora > Cystoisospora suis. The sequence continues at coordinate 30,510 of NW_027154600.1, forward strand.
AAGAACTTTTCTCTTCCTTCGGCATAGAGTTGCAGGCAGAAAATCTCCTTTACAAGAAGGTGCCTTTATTCTTAACTTTCTGAGATCCCTTGTTGTTGAGAACCTCCCAGGGAGTGACGGGACTTCCTTGCAATCCATCAGACCTGAATGAAGAGAAACAAGAGCTTTCTTCAACTTCCCCCTGATCTTCTTTTCTCCTCTAAGGCATCCATCCGTTTTCTGTCTTTTCTGTTGTTCTCGTACATTCTATGCTTTAAAATTCGCACTTCTTTTTATGATGACGATGATCGATGGGTGGATCGATTCCTCAACTTTGTAGAACATCGACATGACTCAGTCAGTCCTTCGGTAGAAGAGTTTATCCATCCTCGCTGAACAGAGACCACCCACGTTAGAGGACAGGAGACCTCTTCTCCTCTCCAAAAAGATGATGCCTCCCTATCCACCTGTATCTATCTATCTATAATCTGTCTATCTATATATCTTTAGTCTCTCTATCTTCAATCAATCTATCTACCTCTGATCTATCTAATCATGAATCTTTAATCTATCTAATCTTAAATCTGTCTCTCCCCTCTGTATTCTGTTGTTGTTCTTCTTCTTCTATTCTGATCTTGTTTCACGTCTTTCTTCTTTTCCAAAGAGCAGTATGTGTCTATCATTCACTGCCTTGAAAGCGAAAGAAAGCCTCTCAACTTCTCTTTCTGCCTCTTGCTGGGGTGTTTCCGGCTCACTCGGTCTCTTCTCCCCTTAGATAGAAAGTTTGCAACGATCGAAGGCTCTACGGAAGTTCGGAAAAAGCAGGCGTTCTGGAGAAAGAAGCCATCTGCGAAGCTGACTGGTACATGATACAGATCCACAAAAGAGACAAGAGGATCACGACCAAAGAGACAGAGACGGAGAAAAAGAAGAAAGGAAGATCGAGAGGAAAGGAAGGAAGGCCGTGTGAAGAGATGGGTGGATGCTATCGTAAAGACTAAGGCTGTTTATCTGGAAGAGAGCTTGTTTCTTAGATCGTTCTCTAAGAGATCTAAAAGAAGAGACTTTACAAGTGAATAGCCATATGATAAGAGATGAGAAATAGACACACAAAACACGCAGCGAAAGAGAGAAGGGAAAAGATAGAAAGCAAAAAAGAGCTGTCTCTCACACATGGCCATCACAGACAGGTGAGAGAATAAGAGAAGGATATCCCTTCTTCTACTCTCTGTACACGAGGGGAGACGTGAGTAAGTGATAGACAGAGAGAGAGATAGAAAGGAGAGGGCCCGAGAGAAGAGAGAGAAGAAAGATTTGAGATACTTCATGATCTAAAGCGTGAAAAGAAGGAGAAGAACCCCCAATTGATCTCTTCATGTCGAGAGGTAGAAAAGCACACAGCGAAAAGCGAACGCTTCCATTCACAGGCAGAGTAGTCGCGGCGGCTCTATCGATCTCTTTCTAATTCTTTCTCCTTGCCCATCTTTCTCTCCCTTCTTCTTGTTCACTCCCTTCAAACGGTTCCCCTATGTCCTTCGGCGGAGAAGAACCGAGACGAGACACGCAAATCTAACTCGATCTCCAGTTAAGAAGGTCCCTCTTTCTTTCTTTCTTTCTCACTCTTTCTTACTTTCCTTTCTTTCCCTTCTTTCTTTCTTTCTTAATCACTCTTTCTTTCTTTGTCCCGAGAATGATTCTTCATTCAGTGGCCTAGAGGATATAGGGAACACTGCTAAGATCCGGGGAGAAGAAAAAGAAGAAGATAAGGAAGTCTCGAGAAAGCTCTTTCGTGTCTGTCTAGTTTTTTCTTCGCAAGCGCCTGTTTACGTGTGTGCGTAATTAGAGTCGCACAACTTCCTGTATGCCTGCGATGTAGACAAAGAAAGATACTCGAGAAGAGAAGAAGAGTAAGAAGAAGAAGAATTCAGACACAAAGGAAAGGAAATGATCGTCTCTTCTTGCTCTCTGGAAAGGGGATGTGCATATCAAGGAGCTGCAACGAGAGAATGACTGACGGAGAGAAACAGAGAGAACGAGAGAAAGAAAGAGAACCTCGCGTGTACAGAAAACGTGTTTCCTTTCTTTCTTACGCTTGAATTTTATGATCTCCGAGACACCCCTGAGTAGCAGAATCTAGGTCTTTCCCAATCTATCTAGAGAAACGAGTGTCTACACGCTTATGACCAGCCCCTCCTCTAGGACCTTCTCAGGTGTATGTACACCCGGGCACACAGTAGCCGTTCCGATTCGTCCGACTAACAAAGGGAAATCTTTTCGGTTCTTTGAGTTCTCTCTTGATCCTATCCGTCTCGCTATTTCCTCCGCGCACCTTCTCAAAAAGACGTATGTGTAAGCAACGAAGAAATAAGGAAGAAAAGAAAAGGAAAGATACGAAGAGACTGATTGACGTGTTTCTCTCTTAAGCTCCTCTTAACCCTCCTCTCCTATGAGAAGACAAGAAAAAGATAATACAGCAGATATTCCTTACGCACCTGGATAGTCAGGTAACTGAAGATGATACTTCTCTTTTACCGACCTGTAGAATAAGAAAGAAAGAAAGAAACGTTTGATACACATTACACACTCAGAGAGATAGAATAAAGACTTAGAGACCAATCAAAGATAGATAGATCGATAGACAACTAAAGATAGATAGAAACAGATAGACTGAAGATAGATAGATTGAATTAGAGAGACTAAAGGAGAAATAGAGACATCAAAGATAGATCGATAGATAAATAAATAAATAGGCGCTCTGTCGACTAGAAGAGAAGGATTGAGAGGCGTCACCCGCTTCTAGATATATGTAGAATTCCTGGCTAAGCTACATGATCGATGGCCGCCGCGATAAAGTAGATAGAACAATAGGGAGAAGAGGAAGAGAGAGAAGGCATCGAGCATCAGATGGAGTTGAAGAGAAACAGAAGCGAGAGATTGCGAAAAGAAAGAAAATCGAGGAAAAGAATAGAAACAAAGAAATACCATATACATAGGAATAGTACGAGAAGCTCCGAAAGACAGCCAGAGAAAGACTTCATTCACGACCAAGCAAGAAAACGACAAAGAATGCCTTTCCCCTGTGTCTCACTCCGCCTAAAGCATACATCATACATATAGAGATATACTCCTCTCGCCCAGTCGGGTGTATATACACCTGGCCTACGTGGACATACACCTCAATTCTCTTTTTTTTCCGCGGTGACTCACTTCGGAACAAATCTTCCACCTAGGAAATGAGTCTTTTCGAAGTGTTTCGCACAGAGCTTTGGAGCTGTCAAAGAAACAAGAATATCCGGTTCTAAACCTTCTCCTGTGAGGTTTCCTGGAGAAAGAAGAGAGAAAGAAAGAAAGAAAGAGAGACCGTTGAATGAAGTAGAGACAGCAGAAGGCGACTCAGGAATGCATGCAAGCAAACACGAAGTGACAAGGAGAACCACGGGAATGAGGATGGCACACAGGAATAACAAAAGAGAGCAGGAGAGACAGAGAGAGAGAGAAAGAAAGAATGAAAGGATCAGAGGAAACGGAAAAAGAAAAAGAAAGACCTGTTGAAGCAGGAACAAGAAAGAAGGCATGGACTACCAAACCAAAACAAGACAGGTGCAAATACACCTAAGACACACAACCTCACACATTGCACACGTATCTACTTATCTTTAATCTATCTTTAATCTATCTTTAATCTATCTATCTATCTTTAATCTATCTATCTATCTTTAATCTATCTTTAATCTATCTATCTATCTTTAATCTATCTATCTACGTATCTTGAATCTATCCATCTATCTATCCTTTATCTATC
>NW_027154600.1:34909-38417 GCF_002600585.1 Cystoisospora suis
TCTTCAATCGATCTATCTATCTTCAATCTATCGAGCTTTGATCTATCTTTATCTATCTATCTATCTTTAGTCTATCTATCTCCGTCATCAAGAGCCGAAGGTCTCCGCTGTTCATACGAAGCAGAGGAAGAAAGACATGTAAAACTTGGAGAGAGAAATGTGTGGGATTCCCTTCGTCTTTTCGGTCCCTCCTCTCTTTTATCTTACCTTTCTCCACATCCCAGCCTGAAGGAATGTCGACAGAGAGAATAGGAATCTTGGAATTGCGAAGCTCCTTTACAACTGTATCAAAAGGAGGTCGCAAGGACCCCTTGAAACTAAAGCCGAAGATAGCGTCAACTATCAAATCGAAAGACTTCCCTTCTGCGAGGCGTGCTATGAAAAAGAGAAAGACAGGGGAAAGAAAGAAACATAGAAAGAAAGAAAGAGAGAAATAAGTAAGAAAGAAAGATATATGAAGGGAAGTTGGAGTAGGAGAGAAGACAGAAGAAACGAAAGAGCTCTCACTCTTTGTTAAGAGGTCTGAAAGGTTTCCAAGGAGATCATACAGGCAAGATCAAGACTGCTTCTGGTGTATATACACCCGAAAGATATTTAGAAGAAAGAGGCATGGGAAAGGGATACCGGGACTTGTCAGCATACAATAGAGATAGATATAAGCTATGAGCAAAACACATAAATAGAGAGATCGATAGAAAATAGGTCCATGATAGAGAGATGTGGATGATTCGCTACAAGCAGATATCCATATAGATGGATGAATGATAGGTAGATATAGATTTAGACGGTGAGATAGATATCAATAGACAGATAAGGCTCGACCGTTTCTCTGCTAGCCTCTCCCCCATCCTAAGTGTCGAATGGCAAGAGCATTCATACACATAGATTTGTATACATATAAAGAAAAGAAAGTGAAGAGACACACTGCTAGCTCCCTATTTCAAGGATGAATACAGTGGGAAAGATCAAGGTTTATATCACTCCAAAGAAAAGTCTCTTCGAAAGAATCCAGTGACACGTTTTCTTCTTCTTCTTCTTTTCGAGCGAAGAAAAGAGCGTCTTTCTTTCACCTGCTAGGGGATTGTCTGTGATGGAGATCGAGGCAATTGCGTGATGCTTCAGCTGCTTTAACAAGTTCTGAGAAAACCGCCGGGACACACAGCAGGTCATACAAACCTATGCAGACCTACATGCATGCACATAGATATACACATGCATTCACCCATACATACAGACGGGCAAAGACATACATACATAGACGCACATGCAGAGAGACAAATACATAGATACATGCATACATACATACATGCATAACTATGTATAGATATGTGGCACAGATGTACTTAGATAGAGTGAAGAAGTGTATTGGGAGTTAATGCATGTATACATTGCATGTGCTACGAGGTGTATGTGGAGGAATGCTGTATGTAAGTATGAACCAAAGGCCATAGAGGAAACAGAAGAGAGAGCGTGAGTAAGTGACAGAAAATACAAAAGATCGACAAAAAAAGACAGAAAGTCAGAAGATCAACAGCGATGCCCAAGAGCAGCCGAGGAAACACGCCCAGTGTCTATACACCGGGAAAGAAGACTTGGGGATGAGAATAAAGAAAAATCTTCTTCACAACTGTCTACGAATGAATATAGTCTTTTTTCTTTCTCTAGAAACACTCAATAGAGACATAAGAAAAGACGACATCCCTCCACCTAGACATACACATTCATTTGATCTATAGATCTAGATAGGTGTATATACACACGAAGCAGACTGCTTACACATACAGCCGGAAGGTGTTCGTGTCTCTGCATGCATTTCTCTTCATTGAGGCCCCAGTCCAAGCAACACATCACAAACCGAGAAGAAAGAGAAGAAGAAAAAGAAGAGGAAGAAGGAGAAGAGTGAACTGAGAGGTTAAGAAGGAAGAAGAAGTTTCAAAAAGAAGAAGAAGACTTACCTGAAAGAGAGGTTTTTCTGTAGGTTTGGGATACCATACATGGACTTCATATCCAAAGAGATGAAGATGACGGGCAGCTACCAGCCCGTCACCCCCATTGTTGCCTACAGAAAGACCAACATACACCGAGACTCACACAAACATGCATGCATGCATGCATGCATACACCTCAAGAAAACCTGGAGAAACATAGAGAAAAAGACAAGAAAGAAAAAATGAATGAATGAAGGAATGAATGAACAAAACTTAAATGAAGAGGGTGTTTCTTAGATCAGTCAAGCTACCATAAGGACCTATCTTTAATCTATCTATCTATCTTTATCTATCTATCTATCAACCTATCTATTTATCTTGCGTTCTGTTTACCTTGTAGGACTGCAGCGGACGGCCATCCACATGCAAATACCGATTGATACACTTATAGATAGATAGATAGATAAATTCAAATACACATTGATATGTCTGCTTCTAGATCCATCCGAGAAGAAGACGAAGAAGGTGAAGAAAGAGAGTGAAAAGGGAGATACGCGAACATCGAAGAAGAGTAGAGGTGGTGTGACCTCTTAGCAGGCAAGAGAGAGAGAAGCTAACCTGGACCGCATACAATAAGAATTGAAGGTTTTTTCTTTTCTTCTTCTTTTCTATCTTTCTCTCCTGCCTCCCTATCAAAACGGTCGCTCATCACCTCGTAAACCGCCTGAGCTACACTGAGGCCTGCCAGCTCCATGAGCTATCGGAAAGAGAAAAGAAGAAGGAGAGACCAAGAGATAAGAGTGTTATATACAACACACAGACGAAGGGTCGTGAATAGAAAGAAAGATCTTGTGTAGAGAGGTATGGATGGAAGTGAAGAAGACGAAGAAGAAAAAGAGACCGGAGAGTTGACGTGTCCTCGTTCTTGGTATGACACCAGTGAGTGAGGGGGTGAGGTGTATGTACACTAGAAACATACTTTGGGTGTACATACAGTGGAAAGAATAACCTGATACTAGGTACGGTAAAAGCATATAGCTACAGTAGGCTAATTTGACTTGATCGAAAGACCCCGAGATCTCTCATACTTCATCTGCATCTTCATGTGCTTCTTCATTTCTGTTTATCTTTTCAGGCATTCCGTCAGTCATAGAAGAAGAAGAACATGAGAAACTGTCGATACTCCTCTCCCTTTCAAATTCTCTCTTGGTCACATCACACAGGCGTATCCTCGCGTGGAGAAAGCTGTCGTTGAATCGAAGTCAAGATATCGAGTGTCGATACACCCTGGAAGATCATGAGAAAAGAAATCCTTCGGAAAAGAACCGTCAGCGCGGACGACCCTATACGATAAGTCATCTATGAACGATAGATAGATAGATAGATTAAGGATAGATAGATAGATAGATAGAGGTGTGTATATATATTCAGAGATAGAGAAGTATAGAAATGCACTGATATAGACATAGAGATGTACGCTGGAGATAGACACTTGCTACTGAACAGCGGAAGAGAGATGTCCTTTCACGTGGAGGGTAAGAGAGAAAGACTGATGAAAAGAAAAAGAAGGAAAGGAGAGA
>NW_027154600.1:38495-44433 GCF_002600585.1 Cystoisospora suis
GAGAATATTTAGTGAAGAAAGAAAGAAAGAAAGAAAGAAAGAAAGAAAGAAAGAAAGGTGACCTTACCTGGTCAACTGAGTATCCGACGTCAGGTCCCATCAGGTCAGCATCGAGATTCTGTGCTTCTGTCTGGGAAAGATACTGCAAGATGTACATACACCCCAAAACATGGCGCATGCATGCATGCATTCATTGATAAAGAGAGAGAAACTGCGTCACTCCTCCTAGCTCCCTCTCCTTCTCAAGCTCGACACTCCTCTTCCTTGAGAAAAGAGTTGTCCCTTCATTCATAGACAGACAGAGAGTTGGAGATCCAAAGAAACACGGCGTTGCAAACATAAGACAAGGAGGAAAACTGCATGCAAGAAAGACGAAAGAAAGAAAGGACTAGAGGTGTTCCCGCAAAAAAGAAAACCGGTTTCTCTTCTTACGCATGCAAGACAGCGGATCTCGAGATGTTGGTCTGCATGCGTTCAGTGAGCTAGAAAAGAAAAGAAGAAATCTCTCACTATACAAAGATAGACTGAAGATAGATAGACGAAAGACAGATAGGTTGACCAGAGATAGATTAAGGACCGACAGGTAGATAGATAGAGAGATAGATGGCGATTGAGCTCCCTGCAGAGAGATGTCTATGCTCGAGTAGACAACACGGTCCACCCAGCGTGTAGGTGGTCGATGGCTCTCTGATATGCATAATGTGTGTAGCGATCTAGCGATCTATTTCTCTCTGTCTAGCTATACCTATCTCTCTCTAAAGCTGTCTGTTCACACAGGGAGAGACATGGAAGGGTCGAGTCCTGCGAGAAGGAAGGAGCGTACTTCTCCTCCTCGCTACAAAGAGATGAATGAAAGATATGTATCAGTATGTATATATGCCTATGTGGAAATATGTATCTACGTATGAATACCTATGTACTATATATATGAATGTATGGACATGTATGGAGGTGTGTAGGTAACAAGTGGATGCATGCATATATATATATATATATATATAAATATATGCATGCATCTACTTGTTATATATATATATATGTAATAGAGAGGTTCCTTCGTCCATCTGCGTGGAAGGCGCGAGGAGACAGAGAGGGAAGACGAGTAAGAAAGAGAGAGAGAAGAAGACACACGACCAGAGAAAGAGAAGAGCCTACAGTAATCGTATCTCTTTTGTCTGTAGATTCCCCCATCTTCAGCATCGATGAAGACGTCGAGCCACACCAACAGCGACAATCGATACTAGGCAGTCGATAAGAAGAAGAAGAACAAGAATGAAGAAAGCTGAAAAGAAAAACCCAAAGAATTACACACATACACGTACACACGCACAATGCGACAGACAGGACCCTAGAAAGACTAGATCAAAGTGCATTCACACGCACGTAACCCGACAACCTATCTATCTACCTTTCTTTAATTGATCTATCTATCTATCTTTAAGTTAGATATCTACCTATCTTTAATCTATCTATCTATCTATCTAAATATCTATCTACCTTTACTCTATCCTCAACTACTATGTAGCTATCCTCAATGTATTTGTCTGTCTATCTATTTATCTCCCTATCTATTCATCTATCTATCTTTGATCTATCGAAAGGTATCTATCTTTACTCTGTCTCTATGTGTGTATGAGCTAAGGTATAGAAGGGTGTCCATTGGGATAGCTAGTTTTTCTGTATCGAGATATATATATATATATATGTATATATAGAATGCTTGTATTAGCTAGTCTTTTCGGGACAAGAAGAACATCGTCTCATTTCTTCTTCATACAGAGGGTCCTAAGTCTCTACACAGGTGTGCCGTTCCCGCGATCTAGAGCGAGAGATGTCTGGGGTGTCTATACACCCCCTCTCTACAGATATCATCTATAGACATCTACGTATTGGACGTATGCATCGATGACGTTCCGAAGAAGAGAGAGAAAGAGCGGAAGAAGAAGACGAAGAAGAGAGAGAAAGAGCGGAAGAAGAAGACGAGGAAGAGAATCGAAGGAATAAAGACAAGGCAATAGAGAGAGAGAGGAAGATGATAGAAATATGAAGATAGAGGGACATGGAGAGGTCAACTGCCAAGCATCGTACGGAGAGATAAATAAAGAGAGACACATTAACGAAGATAAACTAAAGATACACAGATAGATGCAACGTAGATAGATAGATAGATAGGTAGATTGATAGATAGATAAAGAAAGAAAGATAGATAGATAGATTAAAGATACATCTTTAGACTGATAGACGACTAGGTAGACTGAAGAGAAATGATTAGATCGCTCGCTTCTTAGATTTTCTTCTTTACTTGTGTGCTTGTGGAAGTGATGAAGAAGAAGAAAAAGAAGAGCGAGAAAGAGATAAAGATGAAGAGCCTGAATGGATGAAAGAAGAACATAGAGACAAAAGAAACACGAAGAAGAGAGAGAAAGACTAGAAGGTTTGAAAAGAAAAGAGAGGGAAACCCCAGACCGAGGAGAGAGAGAGGAATGACCTCTGCCACAACAAGCAGAAAAAGGAGACAGCGTCTACGTAACTGATCTGCCTCTGTCTCCCTCTCTCTCTCGTCGGTTTCTTTACTTCTTTATCTCTCTCTCTAAAACGATAGACAAAGCGAAGATGCAGATAGATAGATAGATAGATTAAAGATAGATGACTCTAAAGACGCGAGACAGACAGTTAGATTTAGAGATGGAGAGAGAGAATTGGAGACTAAAGAGAGATCAGAGCTAAATAAGTAGATTGTAGAGATCGACAAAAGAATGAAAGATACCTAAGTCATATCGTGAGAGACGATGTAGGTAGGACAAGAAAGAAGAGAGAAGAAGAAGGAGCTTTATAGAGAGAAAGAGAGATCGTTCATTATCTAGATGAAGATACGACAGAGAGACTACGCATGCATGCACTGACTCCTCTCCCCTCCTTTTGTTTCCCTGGAAGAGAGATGACTCCAAACGACTTTAAAAGAAATCTATCTAAAAAGGAAAGATCTTCAAGTCTCTACTTCTTCTTTCTCTCTGCGAAGAAAAAGATGACGCAGAATCTAGGAGTGTTCCCCTATAGCTCTTCACCTTATCAAGAGAATAAGAAGACAAAACACATGCATAGACATACACACCCCCTCTAGGGAGGGAGAGAAAGAAAGAATAGAAAGAAAGAGAGGAAAGGCAAAAAGAGAGATGAAGAAAAGGAAGAAGAAAGATAAGGAAGTACCTCACGCGTCACATAGAGAGACACACAGAGCAAACACCTTTCTATTTCTCTCACGATGTGGATTCTGGTAAGAAGAATTAGACAGAGAAAGAGAATGAATGAAGAGTCTCTCCTTTCTCTCCTTCTTTTCATGCAGTAGATAGGGAGGTGTGCTGTCTATCGACCCAGCCAAGTAGCCAGTGCACTGACCTAGTGAAGATGCCCTTGCAGGCTTTGGAATGCTTTGAAGAGCGAAACAGACAGCAGGAACATGAGGAGAAGAAGAAGAAGAAAAGAAGAAGAAAAGAGAGAGAAGAGATGAGGAGACAGAAACAAGAGAAGATGAAGAAGAGAATGGAAATGAGAGAAGAGGAGAGTACTGAAGGTTTGGCTTTACCGGCATAAGGAAGGAGAAAGAAAGAAAAGAAGAAGATAAAGAAAAGATAGAGAAACAGACAGATGGATAGAACATAAGGAAGAGCTATCAAGGATCATCGTCTGGCTCTTCCTCCTCGAATCTCCCGTCTCCAAGGGGATCGTTGCATGTCTCTCCCCTTTTTTCTTTTTCTTTCCTTCTTATCTATCTTATCACCTTCAGACTGTTGTCTCCTTCTTTCGATGTGTGTAGAGCCCTATAAAGATACTTTCCTCCCGGCAAATCCCCCTAAAGAAAGAAAGAGGTTAGACAAGACCTTGCGCATGTCTGTTAAAGAGGAGCTAGCGCATGCAAGCAGCAAGGAGGAATGAATGAAGATCATGAAAGGCCTGTCTCTCTTCTTCTGTCAGCAGAAGTTTTCTCTCTTCAATTTGAAAATAGAAAGCACAAGCAAGCAGTCACCTGACACACGCAACAAGACAGAGAAGAGAGAGAAAGAAATCCCTTATTTCTCTTCCTGCCTGTCTCTTCAAATTCGTCTTGTCTCCCTCTCTGCTCTAACAACAAGAAAGGAAGAAGAAGGCAGGCTTTTCTTCTTCTTCTTCTTGATGATGATGAGAAATTTGAGAGATTCCTTTCCTTTCCTTTTCTTCTTCTTGCTTTTCTCTTGCGAAGGAGAAGCCAAGCTCTTCTCTCCTTTTTGCATTCCACTCCATAAGAGTTGATTCTCCGTCTTTTTCTTCGCTTCTTCTCCTTCTCATTTCCTCCATCCTCTACATACACACACCCTCTCCGCCTTTTCCTTCCTTCTTTCTTCTTCCTTTCTTTCACTCTTTCATTCTTTTCTATCTCTGCGACGTCTCTGTCTTCTTCTCTTTCATCTTCTTCTCTCTTTCTCAAGATGCTGACACCTTCTCCATCCCGTATCTCGATTTTTTCTTCTTCTTCTATAGAAGGATTGTCTTTACGTTCTTCGCTTCTCTCTCTTCAGAAGTCTCTTTCTTCTTGTTCTGCCCCCCGTTTTCTTTCCTCTTCTTCCTTCTCTCTCTTTCCTTCTTCTCTAACCTTCGACCAGTCTATCTTCCATTGTAGAAATAAGTCTACTTCTCTTCTTACCCATACACACACATCGCCATCCTCTCCTCGTATCTCTTCTTCCTCTTTTTCTCCTCTCTCTCTTTCTCATGCGGGGACTCTCCCTTCGTCTTTCTCTTCTTCGAGCAAAGAGAGAAGAGACAGACACCTGTCGAGTTTCTTCTCTCCTCTTACAGGGAGACATGCCTCTGCTTTCAGCACTACGAAACACAGGAGTCTCGAAGAAGAAGAAGAAGAAAAGAATGGAGAGGATTTAGCACAGCCCAACTGCAGAAAGAAAGAAAAGATAGGTGAAGACACAAGTGGGAACAACGTCGGTCGGAAGGAAGGAGGAGAAAAAGAAGAGAAAGACAGTCAAACAATTCTCTTTCAGTATAAAGGTAACTCAGGAAGAAAAGAAACCTCCCTCTCCTTCTCTCTCCATCTCTCTTCCTCTCTCCTTATCACTGTATCCGTCCATAACTATCTTTATCTATCTATCTTTAGTCTATCTATCTGCCTATCTGTCTTCAATCTATCTCTATCTATCTCTCTCTCTATCTCTCCTTAGTCTATCTATCTAACTTTAATCTACCTATCTATCTGTCTATAGATCTATATCCATATCTCTAGCTGTATACATTCATATAGATATCTTTAATCTACTTTCACTCTATCTGGCCTTCATTCATCTGTCTATCTCTTTCCTCTCCCAAGGTTTCCCTTGTATGGATAGAGTGGTATAGATAGAGTAGTTTTTCTTTTTCTCTCGAGTGTTGTGTCTATACACCTCAACGACCTCTTCATGCCCTCTTCTTCTTCTTCTCCCCCTCTGGTGTATGTACACTACCCCCCCCACTTCATGAAAGTCTACGGCTTTTGCGAAAGACAAGCGTCTCCCTTCAACAGAGAGAAAGAATGAAGAAGGAAATTTCTTCTTCTTTTTCTTTCCTCCTAACTCCTTCTTTTGTCGTATAGAGAGCAATCGTCCCTCTCCTTTTCCTCTTGCTTCTTTTCTTTCTTCTTCTTCTTCTTGTTCTGATCTTGCTCTTCTTGAAGAAAACATACATACACAGACACACTTTCTGAGTTGCTTGTCTGTTGGATTCTTTATCTTTTCTCCTTTGAACTTTCGTCTTCTCTCTATCGAGGCAAATATCACGGCCTCTCCTCTCCCCCTTTCTCTTCTTCTTCTTTCTGGCTGAGAAGGAACACAAAGAAATTCAAGGTGCTTTTTCTCATCCTCCTGCATGCAAAAGAAAGAAGAAGAAGAGGAGAATGTCTTCTATCTTTCTCCTGCCC
>NW_027154601.1:0-279 GCF_002600585.1 Cystoisospora suis
AATTATGCACCCAACGAACCCCACATCCTGCGTCCGACGCAGAAGCAAAGCAAATCCCCGCGGGCCGGAGCCGTCGAGCTAGGCCAGGCGGTCCGCGATGCGCAGTGTGCATAAGAGAGTCGGTGTTTTTGTGCAAAAACTCGATGCACGTGCGGGAACTGTTGTAATACGAATGGCTCCAAGTGACGCCTAACGTTTTGGCTCTATTTGAGCCAGAACGCATCACCGGACATGGTGAATTGACATCGAGTCGCACCAGAGGGGCTGCAGCACGACCAG
>NW_027154602.1:0-244 GCF_002600585.1 Cystoisospora suis
GAGGAGGAAGAAGAAGAAGACATATGAAGGAGATACGCAGATGTTCCTTATCAACCAGCTTCTCCTTCTCGTCTCCAACATAATATACATAGGCTTGGTATATACATCTACCATATATTTATATATATTTTACTTAGCATACTTGACGTCACCTCTAGTATGGGGAAGAAGGTACTAGTAAGGCTTGTTCGAAAAGCAGATATCTACTCCGTTGCTTAAACAGAGAAGAAGAAGAAAGGAAAGG